>NW_027512401.1:0-300000 GCF_048772815.1 Callospermophilus lateralis | reverse complement strand
TAATGAGTTGTTGAGAAACTGCCTCTGAGTTTGGGCCCTTGAAAAATTTGTTGTTGTCAGGAGCTTTAGCTTCCTTTGTATTGAGACCATCAAACCTGGGTCGGCATCTATGTGACCTGGATGACATGGTTTCTTATATGCTATTGAACATGAGGCAGAAGTTCTGAATTTTCCCTTTGTTAGTAAACTGAGGACACTGGGGTCTAAGTGTCTAACCATGTGATCTGTGAAGCCATTTGGTCATACTCCACTTTTCGTGGTGTTTCTTACTGCTGCACTGGGAGTTTGGTATTGGCTTCACGTAATACAAGGAGAAAAACTGGGACACAGTGCTAGAGGGAGTACTCTCACGTGTAGTGGATGAGGGTCTGCAGGAGAATGCACCAACCAGGCTTCTATCCCAAAAAGCTTGCACCCATGTCCATAGCAACCTGATTCTGAACATTGCCCTGAAACCTCTCCATATAACAAGGTCCCTTTACTTGTAAGGTTCTGCTGGCTGCACCATGTCAGTCACAAATCATTCAGAAACCAATGGCAGAACCACGTGTCCCCACGACAGATGTTTTATCATACACCTGCCCACCACTGCTCTGGGCCCACTAGTCAGCAGGCTCCAACTTTCTGGCATCTCTGTTCTCACCATTTTCATGAAACCCAGTCAATCAATGCAATGTCTGGTACACTCGTGATCAGCAACAGATATCCAAAGGTTCTCCAGTGCCACCTGTTCATGGGAATTTAAAAAATTCATGGTATTTATATAGCCAATTTTCAAGGATGAATTTGGAGCCACTGTGGCTTTCAATTTATTCAGGAACCATGAAATGGTGAGGAAGATTATTTCAATTAAAGCTCAGGAGAACTCTCAGAGGCAAGGCTTCCCAAAGAGTGGCCAAAAGGTCACATTAAGCCAGGCCCATTGAGGTCTACAATTGAGGTCCATGTGTGTTTTGACTCTCAACAATGGCTGCCACGTCTTTCTGAATAAAGTCATGTGATATCCTGGCTGAGATTCCCAGTGCTCTTTGGAAAGCTATCCTGGGCCTAGATCTCAGTCTCCAAGGGCAACTCTCATGTGTGGCCTCCTAAAATCCCAACACAATTCATGTCAATACTTCTCTGAGTTCATTTCCAGAACTCAGTCTCTAAGGGGAATCACTCCAGAGTTCAAGCCCATGTGGACCCAGTCATCTCTTCCAACTACCACACAAATGACCACAATTAAACCAAAACACTCCCACATGGCCCTCATCTTCTTCAATATAAACTCTCATCATAACTTCTTGCTGGAGGTTTCCATGAGGGGCGCAGCCTAAGACAGTGTCCAAAATAAGCTCATTTGCCCCTTATTTGCCTAAATTCAGGGTGGCCTGGAAACCCTTCCTGTGAATCAGGTGTGATCAAATAGGCCTGCCATTAATACTGCTCTACTTCTCCAATTTGAGGCCTACTCTCTGTGGGGCATAGATTCTTTATGTGAATTGGGGTCATGAGAAAACCCAAGCACCTATGGGCTACCCTCTGCAGGGCTTTGAAGAACCCATTTCAGTGAGTCTAGGAGTTGGACCAAAAGTTCTTTAGATATAGGGGTTTTGTTAGAGAGTGAATGTAAATGTCAGCATATTTCAAGAGTCAGTCACAGTGATGAACTGGGGAAAATGTGTAGGAAATCAGATATCAATAGAGACATTAGGAAATCAGGCAAAGTACAAAGTGAGTGATAGGATGAGACATTTTTAACAGGGTTCAGTTTCAATATTTAATCTTAGGAAGAAACAAATATGTACTCACCAATAGGAATGATATTTGAGATCATTAGTTAATCAGGACATGGATGTTGTTAGTAATACATGCTCACTTTCAATATAGGCTTTGGTACAATCATAAGTGTGTCCGTTGCATTTTGTGTCAGGAATATTACTGTGATGAAATGTATATATATATCAGGTGGCTAGAGTATTTCTTCCAATATTCTTAAAGCAATATTTTAAAGACTTATAAATTAGTATTTGGGATACAAATAGGTATACCATCGGTCTATGAATATAGAGATGATGCCTTAATAGACCATACTGTGAATAAATAATATAACTGGTTCAAACTTTAAATAATGGATTGAATTGATATCTGAAAATATATAGGAAATCTTATATTGATATACATAAATTCATTCTAACCAGTTATACATCTAATGGTAATATTAGCATTATGGTTTATCATGAAGAGTGTCTGAGTTTTGCTTCAAAAATGATTATGGAAATCAAAAATAATGTGTTTGGAAAGAATCTCATTAAAAGAACAGTCAAGAAACATGGAGGAATACATGTGTTCTGAAGTAGGAAGTGATTGAAAGTGAACTAAATGCCTATAAATTTGTGAAATTGTGGATGAAAGAATATATCCTATTATGTCCATAAACTGCAGAAATAGTAATGTATCAGTGTTGAATAAAAATGAACTTCAAAATACACATCATGGTCCCATAGGTGTCTACTTGCATTGATGTGAAACTGGGTCAGTCACTGTGGAAATATTACGATTTGTATGCACCATTCACTGAATTTAGTTTTTAGTACTAGGAAATAAATATGTATTTAAGGTGGATGAATATTTCTAAGAATTATTTTGTGAAAATTTGATTATAAATCCACATACACACACATGAGTAAATTTAGAAAGTGTATAATAAGACACATATATTTCATATTTTGGAAAATCTAAAGAGTAGATATCTATATCTATATAGATAGATAGATAGATAGATAGATAGATACTCACATACACAGACATTAAAATGTAGCAATATATATGCCATTTGAAAATCATAATAAAATAGATATCATCCACGTATCCAAAAATATTCATTTTACTGAACATTTATTTATGCATAATATTGTTCATCTAGGAAATTCACCCATAGGTTGAATTTCCAGTTCCATCAGTATTTAGAGGGAGTGATCTCTTCTCACAATTTGTATCTTCCAAAATAATCAAGCTCACAAGAATGTACATGTGATACCAGGTAGAATTCTAAAGATGCATTAAAAAATACATGTGATGAATAGGCTACAGAGAAAGGGAGACAGAAATTTACATATGTGTTAATTTTAAAAACTCATGGAGAAGTATTACAATGAAAAGTTGACTATATTTATAACACATACCGTTGAAAAAGCCGAAGGCAAGTCCAAGTATACACCATGCCTCCTATGAAAGGCCTGTATTTCTATTCTGTTAAGTTTCTTTTTCTCCATCATATTTGGATTAGTAGTCAGAGTCTAGTAGGGTATGGGTTAGTGTCAGGGATTCAGTATTTCAAATGGAAAATATGAAAATGAATCTAATGAGTATGCAAATATGTGCTACACAAAAATCATCCCACTCTCATCCAGAACAATGCTTTGACATTACCTTCGCCCCAAATAAGACACAATTAGTGGAGAAAATTTAGAAAATCTGTGAATACATATGTGGAAAGAAAAATGCTCAGGAGTTCACAAACTTGTAGGAGGTAGAACGGGTTACAAAAAGGGAGAGGGTAAACACTCCACAAACATGGAGCTCTGCTGGCCCAATGACTTTTTGAGAAACTGCCTCTGAGGTCGGGCAGTTAAAATATATATTGTTGTCAGGAGTTTTAGCTTCCTTTGTAGTGAGACCATCAATTCTGGGTCTCCATCTATGTGACCTGGATGACATGGTTTTTTGTTTTCTAGTGAACATGAGGCAGCAGTGCTGAATTCTCTCTTTGTAGGTAAACTTTGGCCACTGGGGTCTAAGTATCTAACTGTGTTGTCTGAAAAGCCATTTGGTCATTATCCACTTTCGTGGTGTTTTTTACTGCTGCACTGTGAGTTTGGTATTGGCTTCACGAAATACAAGGAGTTCTACTGGGACACAGTGCTGGAGGATGTACTCTCACGTGTGGTGGGTTAGTAAAATGCACCAGTGAGGCTTCAATCCCACATAGCTTTTCAACTTGACAATAGCAACCTGATTCTGACCTTTGGCAGGAATCCTCTCCATATAACAAGATGCCCTTACATAGAAGGGTCTGCTGGCTGTACCATGTCAGTCAAAAGTCTTTCTAAGCCAATGGCAGATCCACGTGGCCCCACCACAAATGTTTTTTTCACACACCTACACTCCTCTGCTCTAGGCCCACTAGTCTGCAGGCTCCAACTTTCTGGCATCTATGTTCTACACTTTTTTCATGAAACCCAGTCAATCAAGGCACTGTCTGGTACAATCATGATCAGGAACAGGACATTCAGAAGTTCTCCAGTGCAACCTGGTCATAGTAATTTCAAAAAATTCATGGTATTTATCTAGATATTTTTCAATAATGAAGTTGGAGGCACTGTGGGATTTAATTTATACAGGAACCATTAAAAGGTGAGGAATCTCATTTCAATGAAAGCTCTGGAGAACTTTCACAGGCAAGGCTTCCCAAAGAGTGGGCAAAAGGTCACATGAAGCCAGGCCCATTGAGGTCTACAATGTGAATTCCATGTGTGTTTTGACTCTCAACTATGGCTGACAATCTTTCAAAATAAAATCTTGTGATATCCTGGCTGAGATTCCCAGTGCTCTGTGGAAAGTCACCCTGGGCCTAGATCTCAGTTTCCAATGGCGAATCTCATGCGTGGCCTCCAAAAATCCCAACACAATTCATGGCAATACTTCTCTGAGTTCAGTTCCACAACTCAGTCTCTAAGGGGAATCACAACAGAGTTCAAGCCCAGGTGGACCCAGGCATCTCTTCCAATTGCCACACAAATGATGACAATTAAAACCAAAACACTCCCACAGGGCCCTCTTCTTCTTTTATATAGACACTAATCATAAACTCTAGCTGGAGGTTTCCATCAGGGGCACAGCCCAAGACAGTGTCAAAAATAATCTCCCTTGCCCCTCATTTGCCTAAAGTCAGGGTGGCCTGGACAACATTCCTGTGAAACAGAAGTTATCATATAGGACTGCTGTTAATACTGCTCCACTTCTCAAATTTGAGGCCTACTGACTGTGGGGTATAGATTCTTTGTGTGAATTGGAGTCATGAAAAAACGCAAGCACCTATTGTCCAGCCTCTGCAGGGCTTTGAAGAACTCATTTGACACAAATGATCCCTATTCTCACTTGATGGAGGTCAGAAATATTACAGAGGAAGGCGAGAGGCTTCATCCAAAATGACTGATCTTTTTTCCATTTTGGTTTTGAAAGCCCACATGGGATCTTTCTCTAGACCCATCAGGTGCTGAAAATCTAAACCACAGGCTCACACAGGGCCAAGAGGCTGATTCAGACAAATCTTTTTCCAAAGCAATAAAGTAAAAAGCCACAGGTGATTCCCATTCATTTCCATTTGAAAACTCTTTTCTTCAGGCTTCACTAAGGTTTGGCCTGAGGCAAAGACCTTTCTGACATTCAGAGAAACAGAACAATAGGTAATCAAAAGCCCCCAAGCAGGGTTTCTCCTAAGAGACTTTCCTGGTTACTCTGATATGTGAGTTTTCTGAGATGCTCGCCATTCTCTTCAACTATCCAGTACATGGCCATGTCACAGAGCTTGGAGGTGGTACGTATCTTGTACAAAAATACATGATACTAATCTTGAGAGTGGCCAGAATTCAGGAAAAAAATGAGAACTTAGGTAGATAGCAGGTGTTGCCCATGGATGAGGCGAGCCTCAGTCCATTCATTAATTGGGAAGGATGCATACTGGGAAGTTTTCTACTAGACAGGACACACCCAATGAGCTATTTTCTTTTCTAATATCTACAAAGAAAAACACAATGGGATACACAGACACAGAAACAGTCTCCTTGTCAAATGACTTACTAGAAACAGTCCACTCCAAACCAAACAAACCTCCTTTTTTACCTATTCTCAGATCATGTGAAAAAACCACAAACACAAACCAACACCCTCTAATGCACCTCCTTCTTCCAAGTAGGTCTGTGACTATCTGGAATGTCCTCTGACTGGTAGGACATACAATGCTCCCCAGAAATGGCCTTTCTGTCTCAGATCTGGTCTCCTTGGTCAAATCTGTGAAGTTGTAAGGACGCAGTGGTGAGCCAATTCCTATCCTCTCAGGAAAGACCCCTCTTCAGAGCTTTCTTGGTATTTGGCAACCCTTACATCAGTAGGTACCAAGAAAGACTGACTCTGTTCCTGGAAAATCCAAAGAAATGAGCCCACTGCGACTGGGACTGGGACTGGCTCAGGGTGCCTTGCTTCCTGGATCACAAAATTCAGAGAGCTCCATCACCAAGGAAGTGAGGTGAGGTCACTACCTTCAGAAAATGAATGAGGTCACTGTCTTGGCCACCACTTTGTCCTAACAGTTTCTTCCTATTGTCTCCTGACATGGAGGCTGCCCTACTTCCTGTGATACTTTCTCATGTTAGAATGGTATAGAAACCGTAGTTACCTGGGAACAGCTCTCCACACAGGCCTGGTTTGGTCCATCTTCCCTACATAAAGAATAGAGAGGCTGACTCAGACACATCTTTTCATCCTGACCATGTTTTTTGCCATGGAATATGACTTTTGTTCTCTCAGGTCCTTCATAGCTGCCTGCATCTTCTCCAGGGATAATTTCTGCATGGATTTTGAGGTACTCAGCAGTTGGAAGATCTCCTAACTTCCTGTATTGTAATACCAACTTTGTCCCTGCTCTTCTGTAAAGTGAGATTGAAAGAACATTGTATGGTTAGGATTAATAGCATGTTTGATTTGGGTTGGAAATCATTCTGCTGGATGAATAATGGTATTGGGAACCAGTGATATTTATAAGAATATAGAGGTAGAACATAAGTATGAAAACAGAAATCTAGGTAATATTTGAAGCCCAGAAGGATTTGGACCCTTGATTGGGATCCTTAGCTTGAGTTATGTTTTGCACCGAGGTCTCAGTTAAATTGATATACAATGGCATAAGACCCTGTACCTCAGATGATTAAATGTAGAAGAGATCATCCAGTCAAAAAGGGATTGTGTGTAGGATTAGGAAGATAGTCAGTAGGTTTAGAAGGAAGAGTGAGTCTAGGATTTGGACCAAATGTACTTTAGCAATAGGGTTTTGGTTAGAGAGTGAATATAAATGACACCATATGTGAAGAGTCAGGCACAATGATGAACTGGGGAAAATATGTAGGAAAGCAGACATCAATAGAGACATTAGGAAATCAGGCAAAGTATAACGTGATAGGATTAGACATTTTCAACAGGGTTGAGGTTGAATACATAATCTTAAGAAGAAACCAATTTGTAGTCACCAATAAGATTGACATTTGAGAGCATTAGGCAACCTGGACATGGATATATTTAGTAATCCATGTTCACATTCCATTGAGGCTTTGGTACAATCATAAGGGTGACCTTCGCATTTTGTGTCCAGAATATTACTGTGTTAATATGTATATGAAGATCAGGTGACATGAGTATTTCTTCCACCATTTCTGGGGGAAATATTTTGAAAAGATATAAATTAGTACTGGGGATACTAATCGGCTTACCCTGTGTTGATGAATATAGAGATGATGCATTAATAGACCATACTGTGAATAAATTATATGACTGGTTCCAAATTTAAATAATGGATTGTATTGATATCTGAAAAAATAGAGGAAATCATTTATTGATATACATACATTCATTCCAACCACTTATATATCTAATGGTTATATTAGGGTTACCGTTTATCATAAATAGTGTGTGAGTTTTGCTTCAAAAATGATTATGGAATCGAAAACAATGTCTTTAGAAAGAAGTCTAGTGAAAAGACCAGTCAAGAAACATGGAGAAATATAAGTGTTCTGAAGGAGGAAGTGATTGAAAGTGAACCAAATGTTTATAAATTTGTGAACTTGTGAATGAAAGGATATAATTTATGATGTCTATAAACTGAAGAAATAATAACGTACCAGGTTTGATTAAAATGAACTTTAATAAACACACCATATCCAATAGGAATCTACTTGCATTGATGTTAAACTTGGTCAGTTACTGTAGAAATATTAGGATTTGTAAGCACCCTTCCCTGAAGTTAGTTTTCAGTACTAGGAAACAAATATTTATTTCAGTGGATGTATATTTCTGAGAATAAACTTTTTAAAAGTTGATTATAAATCCACATATATGAATATGAATGAATTCATGCGGTGTATAAGAAGACACATATATTTCATATTTTGGTAAATCTGGAGAATATATATATATAAATATATATATATATATATATATATATATATATATATATATATATATATATATATATATAAATATAATGTATATATAGACACACAAACACACACATTATAATGTAGCAATATATATGCCAATTGAAATTCATCATGAAAAATAACTCATCCGCATATCCCAAAATATTCATTTTACTGAACATGAATATGTGTATAGTGTTGTTCTTCTAGGAAGCTCACCCATGGGTTCAATTTTCAGTTAAAACAGCGTTTAGGAGGAGTGATCTCTTCTCACAATTTGTATCTGCCAAGTCAGCCACCTCACAAGAATGTATATGTGAAACCAGGTAGGATTCTATTTGTGCATATAAAAATCCATTTGCTTAATAGGCTACAGAGAAAGGGAGACAGGAATTCACATTTTTCTTAACTTTAAAAACACATGGAAAATTATTTCAACAAATAATTGACTAGATTTATAACTCCTACCTTATATCATGCAAAAGGTAATTCCAACTATACACCATGCTTCTTCTGAAATGCTTGTATTTCTATTCTGTTTGGGTTATTTTTCTCCATTATATTAGGATTAGTAGTCAGAGTTTAGTAGGGTATGGGTTAGTGTCAGGGATTCAGTATTTCAAACAGAAAATTGGAAAATGAATCCAATGTGTATGCAAATATGTGCTACAAAACAATCTTCCCTCTCTCATCCAGAACAATGACTTGACATTCCCTTTGCCCCAAGTAAGTCAGAATTAGAGGAGAAGAGTTAGAAAATCTGTGAATATATATTTAGAATGGAAAATGCTCAGGAGTTCACAACCTTGGAGTTGATAGAGCAGTTTCCAAAAGTAAGTGACATGGTAAACACTCCACAAACATGGAGATCTGCTGGCCTAAACACTTCTTGAGAAATTGCCTCTGAGCTTGGGCACTTGAAATATATGTTGTTTTCAGGAGCTTTAACTTCCGATGTAGTGAGACCATCAAAGCTAGGTCTGCATCTATGTGACCAGGAGGACATGGTTTCTTATTTTCCAATGAACATGAGGCAGCAGTGCTAAATTCTCTCTTTGTAGCTAAATTGTGGCCATGGGGGCTAAGTGTCACCCCATGTGGACTGTGAAGCCACTTGGTCATCCTCGAATTTTCATTGTGTTTCTTGCTGCTGCACTGGGAGTTTGGTATTTGCTTCACGAAATACAAGGAGTTCAAGTGGGACACAGTGCTGGAGGGAGTTCTGTCACGTGTGGTGGGTCAGTGTCTGCATGGGAATGCACCAAATAGGCTTCTATCCCACATAGCTTGCCCCTTGACCATAGCAACCTGATTCTAAACATTGCCGTGAAAAATCTCCATATAACAAGATGCCTTTATATAGAAGGGTCTGCTGGCTGCACCGTGTCTGTGTCAAGGCATTTGAAAGTCAATGGCAGATCCACAGGCCCCACCACAGATGTTTTATCACACACCTGCACACCACTGCTCTAGGCCCACTACATATCAGGCTCCAACTTACTGGCATCTCTGTTCTACACCATTTTCATGATACCTAGTCAATCAAGGCACTGTCTGGTATACTCATGATCAGCAACAGGACATCCAAAGGTTCTCCAGTGCCACCTGGTCATGAGAATTTCTAAAAATTCATGGTATTTATCTAACTATTTTTCACATATGAAGTTGTTGGTACTGTGGGTTTCAATTCATTCAGGATCCATTAAATGTTGAGGAAGCTCATTTTAATGAAGGATCTGGAGATCTCTCACAGGCAAGGCTTCCCAAAGAGTGGCCAAATTGTCACATGAAGCCAGGCCCATTGAGGTCTCCAATGTGAGGTCCATGTGTGTTTTGACTCTCAACGATGGCTGCCAGGTCTTTCAGAATAAAACCTGTGATATCCTAGCTGAGATTCCCAGTGCTCTCTGGAAAGCCTCTCTGGGCCAAGATCTCAGTTTCCAAGGGCGACTCTCATGCGTGGCCTCCTGAAATCCCAACAACATTCATGGCAATACTTCTCTGAAGTCAGTTCCAAATCTCATTCTCTAAGGGGAATCACACCAGAGTTCAAGCCCAGGTGGACCCAGTCATCTCTTCCAACTACCACACAAATGACCACAATTAAAACCAAAACACTCCCACATGGCCCTCATTTTTTCCATATAAACACACATCATAACCTCTGGATGGAGTTTTCCATGAGGTGCACATCCAAACCTGTGCCCAAAATAAGCTCCCTTGCCCCTCATTTGCCTAACATCAGGGTTGATTGAACACGCTTCCTGTGAACCAGCAGTGATCAAATAGGCCTGCCGTAAATGCTCCACTTCTCCACTTTGAGGCCTTCTTACTGTGGGGTTTAGATTCTTTTTTTTTTCTAAATTTTTTTGGAAATTTAATTGAAAAGTTAAAAAAATTGTTTTGCAGAATATTAAATTTCTAATGGCAAAGCCTTCACCTTGTTTGTGAAGGAAACCTTGATGCCTTGCCAATCTGGTTATATGGAGACACTCAAAATTTTCTGTTACATACTACATGGATGAATGGCTAAAGCACATAGTTTTTTAAAACTGAAAGGCAGATACCAGCAAGTAAGATAACAAATAAAAGACAATTTTATTAAAAAATAAAGTTGTTATATGACTCAAATATTGGAAATTCAATTCTTTTTTTTTGGTTGTTCAAAACATTATAAAGCTCATGATATATCATCTTTCATACATTTGACTTAATTGGGTTATGAACTCCCATTTTTACCCCAAATACAAATCGCAGAATCACATCAGTTACACACTCACGTTTTTACATAATAGCATGCTAGTTATTGTTGAATTCTGCTACCTTTCCTATCCCCTACTATTCCCCTCCCCTCCCATCTTCCCTCTCTACCTCATCTGCTGTTGTTTAATTCTCTCCCTTGTTTTCCCCTCTTTAGCCTCACAACCTCTTATATGTAATTTTGTGTAACATTGAGTAGTCTCCTACCATTTCCATATAATTTTCCTTCTCTCTCCCTTTCTCTCCCCCCACTCATCTCTGTTTAGTTTTAATATTTTTCTCATGTTCTTCCTCCCTGTTCTCTTCTTATTTGCTCTCTCTATATAAAAGGAAACATTTGGCATTTGTTTTTTAAGGATTGGATAGCTTCGCTTAGCATAATCTATTCTAATGCCATTCATTTCCCTGCAAATTCTATGATTTTGTCATTTTCAGTGCTGTGTAATACTCCATTGTGTATAGATGCCACATTTTTATTATCCATTCGTCTATTGAAGGGCATCTAGTTTGGTTCCACAGTCTAGTTATTGTGAATTGTGCCGCTATGATCATCGATGTGGCAGTATCCTTATACTGCTCTCTATTAAGATCCTCAGGGAAGAGTCTGAGAAGGGCGATATCTCAAATGGTGGTTCCATTCCCAGCTTTCCCAGGAATCTCCATACTGCTTTCCATATTGGACTCTCCAATTTGCAGGCCCACAAGCAGTGTACAAGTGTACCCTTTACCCCACATCCTCACCAACACTTATTGTTGTTCGACTTCATAATGGCTGCCAATCTTACCGGAGTGAGATGGTATCTTAGGGTGGTTTTGATTGCATTTCTCTGACTGCTACAGATGGTGAGCATTTTTTCATGTACTTGTTGATTGATTGTATATCCTCCTCTGTGAAGTGTCTGTTAAGATCCTTGGCCCATTGTTGATTGGGTTATTTGTTATCTCATTGTTTAATTGTTTTGAGTTCTTTGTATATTCTAGATATTAGGGCTCTATCTGAAGTGTAAGGGGTAAAAATTTGTTCCCAGGATGTAGGCTCTCTATTTAACTCTCTTATTGTTTCTCTTGCTGAGAAAAAGCTTTTTTAGATTAAGTAAGTCCCATTTGTTTATTCTTTTTATGAACTCTTGGGCTATGGGTGTCCTATTAAGGAATTTGGAGCCCAACCCCACAGTATGTACATCGTAGCCAACTTTTTCTTCTATCAGACGCAGTGTCTCTGATTTTATATCTGGCTCCTTGATCCATTTTGAGTTAACTTTTATGCATTGTGAGAGAAAGGGATTCCGTTTATTTTGTTGCATATGAATTTCCAATTGTCCCTGCACCATTTGTTGAAGATGCTATCCTTCTTACATTGCATGCTTTTAGGTCCCTTTTCAAATACAAGAAAGTTGTAATTTTGTGGATATGTCTCTGTGTCCTCTATTCTGTACCATTGGTCCATCTGCCTGTTTTGATACCAGTACCACACTGTTTTTGTTACTATTGCTTTGTAGTACAGTTTGAACTCTGGATTCACACTTCCTGCTTAGAATTGCTTTCGCTATTCTGGGTCTTTTGTTGTTCCATATGAAATTCATGATTACTTTATCTATTTCTACAAGAAATGCTATTGGGTTTTTGATTGGCATTGCATTAAACCTGTAGAGAACTTTGGGTAATATCGCCATTTTGATGATGTTATTTCTGCCTATCCATGTACAGGGCATATTTTTCCATCCTCTAACATCTTCTTCTATCTCTCTCTTTAGGGTTCTGTAGTTTT
This sequence comes from Callospermophilus lateralis, assembly GCF_048772815.1. NCBI lineage: Eukaryota > Metazoa > Chordata > Mammalia > Rodentia > Sciuridae > Callospermophilus > Callospermophilus lateralis. The sequence continues at coordinate 287,241 of NW_027512401.1, read as the reverse complement.
CATTGTATAAATCTTTCACCTCTTTGGTTAGGTTGATTCCCAAGTTTTTTATTTTCTTTGAGTATACTGTAAATGGAGTGGTTTTCCTCATTTCCATTTCAGAAGTTTTGTTGCTGATATACAAGAATGCCTTTGATTTATGCGTGTTGATTTTATATCCTGCCAATTTGCTGAATTCATTTATTAACTCTAGCAGTTTCTTTGTAGACCCTTTTGCGTCTGTTAAATATATTATCATGTAATCCACAAATAGCGATAATTTAAGTTCTTCTTTTCCTATTTTTATGCCTTTAATTTCCTTTGTCTGTATCATTGCTCTGGATAGTATTTCAAGAACTAAATTAAATAGAAGTGGTGATAGAGTGCATCCCTGTCTTGTTGCAAATTTTAGAGGGAATGCCTTCAGTTTTTCTCCATTTAGGATGATGCTAGCCTGAGGTTTAGCATATATAGCTATTACCATGTTGAGGTAAGTTCCTGTTATTCCTAGTGTTTTATAGAGTTTTAAAGAAAAAGTGATGCTGTGCTTTGTAGAATGCTTTTTTTGCATCTATCGAGATGATCATATGGTTCTTCTCTTTAAGTCTATTGATGTGATGGATTACATTTATTGATTTCCGTATATTGAACCAGCCTTGCATCCCTGGGATGAATCCCTCTTGATCATGAAGCACAATTTTTTATATGCTTTTGTTTTTTATTTGCCAGGATTTTATTGAGAATTTTTGCATCCAAGTTTATTAGAGATATTGGTCTGTAGTTTTCTTTCTTTGAAGTGTCTTTGTCTGGTGTTGGGATCAGGGTGATGTTGGCCTCATAGAATGAATTTGGAAGAACTCCTTCTTTTTCTATTTTTTGAAATAGCTTGAAAAGTATTGGTATTAATTCATCTTTGAACGTTTTGTAGAACTCTGCTGTATAACCATCTGGTCCAGGGCTTTTTTTGGTTGGTAGTCTTTTGAAGGTTTCTTCTATTTCTTCCTTTGTTATTGGTCTATTTAAATTGTGTGAGTCTTCTGGACTCAAACTTGGCAGATTATATGACATAAGAAATTTATCAATATCTTCATTATCTTCTGTTTTATTGGAATATGGGGTTTCAAAATACTTTCTAATTATCATCTGAATTTCTGTAGTGTCTGTTGTGATGTTGCCTTTTTTATCCCATATGTTAGTAATTTGAGTTCTCTCTCTACTTCTCTTCATTAGCATGGCTAAGGCCCTGTCGATTTAATTTATTTTCAAAGAACCAACTTTTATTTTTTCAATTTTTTTGTTTCAATTTTGTTGATTTCTCCTCTAATTTTAATTATTTCTTGTCTTCTACTACATTTGTTGTTTTGCTTTTTTTTCTAGGTTTTTGAGATGTAGTGTGAGATCATTTATTTGTTGTTTTTTTTCTTTTTTTTTTTTGAGGAAAGAATTCCAAGAAATGAATTCCCTCTTAAAACTGCTTTCATTGTTTTCCATAGAATCCGGTATGTTTTGTCTGTATTGTCATTTGTCTCTAAGAAATTTTTATCTCCGCCTTTATGTCTCTGTAACCCATTGATCATTCAGTAACATATTGTTCATTTTCCATGTGATGTAGAATTTTTCCTTCCTTCTTCAATCATTAATTTCAAGTTTCATTCCATTATGATCAGATATGGTGCATGGTATTATCTCCATACTTTTATATTTACTAAGAGTTTCCATATGGCATAATATATGGTCTATATTTGAGTAGGACCAATGTGCTGCTGAGAAGAACATGTATCCACTTTATGATGTTTGATATATTCTATATATGTTGGTTAAGTCTAGGTTATTGATTGTTCTATTAAGTTCTATAGTTTCTTAATTCAGATTTTCTCTAGAGGATCTGTCCAATTGCGAGAGTTGTGTGCTGAAGTCACCCGTAATTATTGTGTTATAGCCTATATGACTCTTGAAGTTGAGGAGAGTTTGTTTTTATGACTTTGCACCACCATTGTTTGATGCATACAAATTGATAATTGTTATGTCTTGTTGGTTAATGGGGCCTTTTAACAGTATATAGTGTCCTTCTTTATCACTTTTGATTAACTTAGGTTTAAGTTGATTTTAATCGATATGATTATGGCCACTCCTTCTTGCTTCTGAGGGCCAACAATGGCTGCAAAGTCTTTCAGAATAAAATCATGTGATTTCCTGGCTGAGATTCCCATTGCTCTGTGGAAAGCCACCTTGGGCCTAGATCTCAGTTTCAAAGGGTGACATTCATGCGTGGCCTCCTAAAAACCAACACAATTCATTTCAATACTTCTATGAGGTACGTTCCAGAACTCAGGCTCTAAGGGAAATCACACCAGAGTTCAAGCCCAGGGTGGACCAAGTCTTCTCTTCCAACCCCACACAAATGACCACAATTAGAACAAAAAAACTCCCACATGGCCCTCATCTTCGTCCATAAAGACCCTCATCAAAAGTTCTGGATGGAAGTTTTCATGAGGGTCGCAACCAAAGACAGTTTCCAGAATAAGCTCCCTTGCCTCTAATTTCCCTAAAGTCAGGGTGGCCTGGACACCCTTACTGTGAACCAGGAGTGATCAAAAAGGCCTGCCATTAAATCCGCTCTGTTTCTATAATTTGAGGCTTACTGAATGTCAGGTATAGATTTTTATGTGATTTGGAGTCATGAGAAAACCCAAGCATATCTGCAGAGCATTGAAGAATTCATTTGACAAAGAGGATCCCTATTCTCACTTGAAGGGGGTCAGGAACCTAACAGAGAAAGGCAAGAATCTTCATCCACAATGACTGCTCTTTTTGCCATTTTGGTTTTGAATGCACACATGGGTTCTTTCTTTAGATCCATTAGGTGCTGAGAATCTAAGCCACAGCCTCACACAGGGCCAAGAGGCAGATTCAGACAAATCCCTTTCCAAAGTAATTAAGCAAAGAGCCACAGGTGATGTCCATTTATTTCCATTTGAAAATTTTTTCTTCAGGCTTCACAAAGGGGTGGCCTGAGGCAAAGACCTTCCTGACATTCAGGGCAACAGAACCCTTGATTTGTATACTTAGCTTGAATTATGTTCTGCACCGAGGTCTCAGATAAATCGATATACAATGGCATAGGACCGTGTACCTCGGATGATTGAATGTAGAAGAGAACATCCAGTCAAAAAGGGATAGTCTGTAGGATTAGGAAGATAGTCAGTAGGTTTAGGAAGAAGAGTGACTCTAGGAGTTGGACCAAAAGTTCTTTAGCAATAGGGGTTTCAGTTAGAGAGTGAATGTAAATGTCAGCACATGTGAAGAGACAGTCACAATGATGAACTGGGAAAAATATGTAGGAAAGCAGATATCAATAGAAAGATTAGGAAATCAGGCAAAGTATAAAGTGAGTGATAGGATTAGACATTTTCAACAGGCTTGAGGTTGAATATATAATCTTAGGAAGAAACAAATATGTAGTAATCAATAGGATTGACATTTGAGAGCATTAGGCACCCTGGACATGGATGTTTTTAGTAATCCATGGTCACTTTCCATGTAGGCTTTGGTAAAATCATATGTGTGACCTTTGCATTTTGTGTCCAGAATACTACCGTGATAAATTGTATATGTTGATAAGGTGACATGAGTATTTCTTCCACCATTATGGGGAGTAATATTCTGGAAACTTATAAATTAGTACTGGTGATACAAATAGGTGTACCTTGTGTTGATGATTATTGAGATGTTGCATGAATAGACCATATTGTGATAAAGTATATAACTAGTTCCAACTTTAAATAATGGATTGAGTTTGCATCTGAAAATATATTGAAAATCTTATATTGATATATATACAATCATTCCAACCAGTTATATATGTAATGGTAATATTAGGGTTACGGTTTATCGTGAAGGGTGAGTATTGCTTCAAAAATGATTATGGAATCAAAAATAATGTGTTTAGAAAAAAGTCTAGTGAAAAGACCAGTAAAGAAACATGGAGGAATACATGTGTTCTTAAGTAGTAAGTAAATGAATGTGAACCAAATGCCTATAATTTTGTGAAGTTGTGGATGAAAAAATATATCCTATGATGTCCATAACAGATAAAATAGTAATATACCAGTGTTGAATAACAATGAACTTCAAAATACACATCATGTCCCATAGCAATATACTTGCATTGATGTTAAACTGGGTCAGGTACTGTAGAAATATTAGGATTTGTATGCACCACCTACTGAACTTAGTTTTCAGTAGTAGGAAACAAAAATGTATTACAGGAATATAAATATTGCTGAAAATAATCTTGTAAAGATTGGATTTTGAACCCACATACATGAATATAAATGAATTTAGGGAGTGTATAATAAGACACATATTTTTCATATTTTTTTTTTTAAATCTGGAGGAAAAAAAAAAATATATATATATATATATATATATATATATATATATATATATATATATACATACATATATATTTTTCCCAGATTTAAAAAAAATACACAAACACACACACACACACACACACACATGCACACATACACACACACACACACACACATTAATATTTAGCAATATATATGCCAATCGAAATTCATCATGAAATATAATTCATCCACGTATTCAAAAATATTCATTTTACTGAACATGGATTTATGTATAGTGTTTTTCACTAGGAAGCTCACCCATAGGTTGAATTTTCAGTTCCATCATTATTTAGGGAGAGTCATCTGTTCTCACAATTTTATATTCCAAAGTCAGGGAGCTCAAAAGAATGTCCGTGTGATACCAGGTAGGATATTATATATATGCATAAAAAAATACATGTGCTGAATAGGATACAGAGAAAGGGAGACAGGAATTTATATATGTGATAATTTTAAAAAATCATGGAGAAATATTACAATGAAAAGTTGACTAGATTTAAAACACATACTCTTGATAATGCAGAAGGCAAATAGAAGTATACACCATGCTTCCTATGAAAGGCCTGTATTTCTATTCGGTTAGGTTTCTTTCTCTCCATGATATTAGGATTAGTAGTCAGAGTCTAGTAGAGTATGGGTTAGTGTCAGGGATTCAGTATTTCAAATGGAAAAAAGGAAAATGAATCTAATGTGTATGCAAAAATGTGATACACATAAATCTTCCCTCTCTCATCCAGAACAATGCCTTGACATAACCATCGCTAAAAGTAAGACACAATTAGAGGAGAGGAGTTAGAAAATCTGTGAATTTATGTGGAATGGAAAATGCTCAGGAGTTCACAACACTGGAGGTGGTAGAACAGTTTCCAAAAGTATGGGAGAGGGTAAACAATCCAGAAACATGGAGCTGTGGTGGCCTAAAGACTTCTTGAGAAACTTCCTCTGAGGTTGGGAACAAGAAATATATGTAATTGTCAGGAGATTTAGCTTCGTTGTAGTGACACCATGAAATCTGGGTCTGCATCTATGTTACCTGGAGAACATGGTTTCTTATTTTCCAATGATCATGAGGCAGCGGTGCTGAATTCTCTCTTTGTAGGTAAACTGAGGCCACTGGGCTGAAGTGTCTCCCATGTGGACTGTGAAGCCATTTAGTGATCCTCCACTTTCCAGGGTGTTTCTTACTGCTGCACTGGGAGTTTGGTACTTGCTTCACGAAATACAAGGAGTTCAACTGGGATAAAAATGCTGGAGGAGTTCTGTCATGTGTGGTTGGTCAGGGTCGTGAAGAGAATGTACGAACCAGGCTTCTATCCTACATAGCTTTCCCTTGACTATAGCAACCTGATTCTGAACATTGCCCTGAAACCTCTCCATATGACAAGATGCCTTTACATATAAAGGTCTGCTGCCTGCACCATGTCAGTCGCAAGTCTTTCAAAGCCAATGGAAGATCCAGGTGGTCCTACCAAAAATATTTATTTACACACCTACAGTCCACTTCTCTACGCCCAGTACTCAGCAGGATCCAAATTACTGGCATCTCTGTTCTACACCATTTTCACGAAACCCAGTCAATCAAGGCACTCTTTGGTACACTCATGATCAGCAACAGGAAATCCAAAGTTTATCCAGTGCCACCTGGTCATGGGAATTTCAGAAATTTCATGGTATTAATCTAGTCATATTTCAAAAATGAAGTTAGAGGCACTGTGGGTTTCAATTAATTCAGGAACCATTAAATGGTGAGGAAGCTCATTTCAATGAAAGCTCTGGAGAACACTCACAGAAAAGCCTTCCAAAAGACTGGCAAAAAGGTCACATGAATCCAGACACATTGTGGTCTACAATGTGAGGTCCATATGTGTTTGGACTCTCAACTAGGGCTGCCAAGTCTTCAAGAAGTAAATCATGTGATATCCTGGCTCAGAATCCCCGAGCTCCGTGGAAAGCCATCCTGGGCCTAGATCTCAGTTTCCAAAGGCGATTCTCACGCGTGGCCTAGTAAAATCCCAAGAGAATTCACGGCAATACTTCTCTGAGGTCAGATCCAGAACTCATTCTTTAAGGGGAATCACACCAGAGTTCAAGCCCAGGTGATCCCAGTCATCTCTTCCAACTACCACACAAATTACCACAATTAAAACAAGAACACTCCCATATGGCCCTCATCTTCTTCCATATTGACACTCATCATAATTTGGCTGGATGTTTAAATGAGGGGCGCAGACCAAGACAGTGTCCAAAATAAGCTCCTTTGACCCTCATTTGCCTAAAGTCAAGGTGGCCTGGACACCCATCCTGTGAACCAGGAGTGATCAAATAGGCCTGCCATTAATACCGCTCCAATTCTCCAATTTGAAGGCCTACTGACTGTGGGGTTTAGATTCTTTATGTGAATTTTAGTCATGATAAAACCAAACACCTATGGGCTAGCCTCTGTAGGTTTTGAAGAACTCATTTGACCCAAAGGATCCCTATTTTCACTTGATGGAGTTCAGGAACCTTACAGAGAAAGTCAAGAGACTTCATCCCAATGACTGCTCTTTTGGCCATTTTTCATTTGGATGCAAACATGGGAACTTTCTTTAGATCCATCAGGTGCTGAGAATCTAAGTCACAGCCACACACAGGGCCAGGGGGCTGATTCATACACATCCCTTTTCAAAGCACTTAAGAAAAGAGCCACAGGTATGCCCAATCATTTCCCTTTGAAAACTGTTTTCTTCAGGCTTCAAAAAGGGGTGGCCAGAGGCAAAGACCTTCCTGAAATTCAGGGCAACAGAACAATTGGTAAGTAAAAGGCCCAAAGCAGGGTTTCTCCACTGAGACTTTCCTGGTCACACTGATATCTGAGTTTTCTGAGATGCTCCCCATTCCCTACAGCTATCCAGTACATTGATATGTCACAGAGCTTTGAGGTGGTAAAGATCTTGGACACAAAACCATAGGCCTATTCTTGAGATTGGCCGGAATTCAGGAAGAAAACAGGAACTTAGGAAGATAGCAGGTGTTGCACATCAATAAGGCAAGCTACAGTCCATTCATAAATGGGGCAATATGAATGCTGAGAAGCTTTCTACTCGACAAGACACATCCATTCATGAATTCTCTTTTCTAATGTCTACAACCACGGACACAGTGAGATACACAGACAGAGAAACACTCGCCATGTTAAACGACTTACTAGAAACAGTCCACTTCCAACGAAACAAACTGACTTTCCTACCTATTCTCAGAGAATGAGACAAAACCACAAACCCACAACCACACCCACAAAGGCACCTTCTTCCCCCAAGTAGGTCTTTGACTATCCAGAGTGTCCTCTGACTTGTAGGCCATAATATGTTCCCCCAAAATAGCCTGTCCTGTCTCAGATCTGGTCTCCTTGGCAAACTCTGTGAACTTCTCAGGAGCCAACGGTGAGCCACTAACTGCTTTCTCAAGAAAAGCAACGCTTCCGAGCTTTCCTGGCATTTGTTCTTCTCACGTCTGAAGGTACCAAGAAAGACTGACTGTCCTTGGTAAATTCAAATAAGTGAGACCACAGGGATGGGGACTGGGACTGGCTCTGTGTGCCTGGCTTCCTGGATCCAAAGTTCAGAAAGTTCCATCACCAAGGAAGTGAGGTGAGGTCATTTCCTTCCTGAACTGAATGAGGTCCCTGTCTTGGCAACCACTTTGTCTTAACTGTTGCTTCCAAGGGTCCCATGAGATTGAGGCTGCCCCTACTTCCTGTGACACTTTCACAAGTTAGAATGGTATATCAACCATAGGCACCCAGGAATAGATCTCCACACAGGCCTGTTTTGGTCCATGTTCTCTACATTAAGAAGAGAATCTAATTCAGACACAACCTTTTATTCTGACCGGGTTGTTTGCCATGGAAGATGACTTTTGCTTTCTCAGGTCCTTCATAGCTGCCTACATCTTCTCCAGGGATCATTTCTGCATGGGCCTTTGAGGTTCTCAGCAGGTGGAAGTTTCCCTACATCTCTTTATTGTAAAATCAACTCTTTCCCTGCTCTTCTATAAAGTTAGATTGAAGGAACAGTGTATGATTATGGTTAAAAACATGTTTGATTTGGGTTAGAAATCATTGTGCTGGATGAATAATGGTATTGGGAACTTGCTATGTGTATAAGAATATATAGGTGTAATATATGTATGAAAAAAAGAAATCTAAGTATGATGTGAAGGCCAGAAGGGCATTGGGCCCTTGATTGGGATACGCAGCATTGAATTACGTTCTGCAGAGATGTCTCAGATAAATCGATATACAATGGCATAGGTCCTTGTACCTTGCATGAATTAATGTAGAAGGAACATCCAGTCAAAAAGGGATAGTCGGTAGTGAAAGGTTAATAAAATAGGTACTTGTAATTTCCTGTTTTTCTGTATGCTTAACAAAACACTGTTGAAATCTTGAGAAATGTTTGCTAATCTTGCTCTAGAATGTACTGTTCCCAACTGCCAAACTGCAGAATGTACTGCCTCACTCGGTGTCACGCGAACCGCCCACTCACCCTTACACATCAGTAAACTTCCCTCCCTTCCCTCTCCAAGAAATGTATGTAAGCTCTGCATAAGCTGTTCTCAGAGCTCTCTGATCTATTTAAGTTAGCTGTGAGCCCCAGCAAGCTGGACCCAAAAAAACCCTTTGCTGTTGCATGAGACAGTCTCTTGGTAGTCTCTTCCTCCGACACTCGCCTGACCTTTACATATTGAGGTTCCACCGAGTTCTGGCAGTGGCGGATGAGAGACCCCCAACGGGCTCCTCTCGGAGCAAGTAAGGCGCCTCTTTCTGGTTTCAGGTGTCATGTTAGGGCCTGGCAAAATTGCTGGAGATGAAGAGCCTGGGGTCTCTCCGACGGTGGCTGAGAGACGTGTCACAGAGACATAGGGCACCTCCATGGGGGACCCCGCAGAGGACTCGGAGAATCAAGGAACAATTGCTTCATTGACTCAGTGATATTTTGTTTTAGATTAGGTATTGCCATCCTATCGGGTTTTGCCGGCTACGCATTCCTGGTCTCAGTGTTGGACGTCCATTGCCTGTCTTCATGGTCTTGTCTTATCTGTGTCATGTGACTTTGCTTTTACTGTTTGTGTACCTTTCATTATGGGACAGAGCACTTCAATGGCTCTGTCCCTGACCCTTGATCACTGAACCAAAGTCTGCTTAAGGGCTCAGTATCTTTCTTTTTTTAGTAAAACGCTAGACCTGGCAGACTCTCTGTGCCTCAGAATGGCCCATTTTGGAGTCGTATGGCCCCTAGAAATATCTTTCTACTTCCCACTAATTTAAAAAGTCAGAGATATTGTCTTTCAGCCAGGGCCACATAGCCATCCTGATCAACAGCCATATATCTTAACTTTGCCAACCTCTGCAAATCTCCTCCACCATGGGTGAAGCCTTTCCTTGCCCATGCCTCTGCTCATACTCCTTCCCCCATGATCTCTCAAACCCTCACCTCTTCCACCTCCTCCACCATCTGTTCTCCCTGAGTCACAAGATTTGACTCTACTGGACTCTTCTTCCCCTCCTTATCCACTGCCCTCGTCCCCTAACACACAACACACTCTAAGTGATTCCCCTGCTTCTGACTAAGCCTCTCTACCATTGGAGGAAGCTAAGCCGGTAATAGGATCTGATAATGGACCGATGTTCATGGCCCAGGTAAGTCAGGGGTTAGCCAGGAACCTGGGGATTAATTGGAAGTTATATTGTGCTTATAGACCCCAGAGTTCAGGACAAGTAGAAAGAATGAATAGAACAATTAAAGAGACCTTAACGAAATTAAGCTTAGAGACCAGCATAAAAGATTGGACTATGCTCCTGACTTATGCAATGTTTCATGCAAGAAAAAATCCTTCTGTTTCTTTGAGTAGCCTTACCCCCTGAGAAATTCTCTATGGTGGCCCTCGTCCAGTAAGGGTCCTAAGCCCAACTGTAAGACCTAAGGATCCATTTCACACCCTCTTGGTTGACAGACTTAAAGCTCTTGAAAGAACTCAGTGATACCTGTGAAAATAGCTGGCCACTGCCTACCAAACTGTGTACCAGGGGATTCCACATCCATATCAAATAAGAGACTTCATGTATGTAAGATGACATCAGGTGTCATCCCCGGAACCCTGCTGAAAAGGACCATACCAGGTGTTACTTATAACACCTACAGTGGTAAAGGTATACAGAATCACTTCCTGGATCCATGCCTCTCATCTCAAGCCTGCTCCTTGTCCAGAATCTTTCTGGAAACTGGAAAAGACTGGTAACAGTTTCAAATTGTGTATTCGCCATGTGGATAAGGTTATATACTCTCCCCTTGGCCACAAGTAGTCCTAACCCTCATCAGCCTGTTAAGCAGCGATGGCTGATCACAAATCCTACTGGAAAAGAGTATAATCTATCTCGCATACAGCCCCCTTAGGGACCTGGTGGCCATCTCTCCACCCAGACATTTGTCAGCTGGCCATAGGTCTTTTTTATTGGGATATCCCTGATGAAGAAAATCCCACTAAAATACCATTAAATCCCTTCCGTACCATAGATAATGGAAACAAACTTTATGGATGTAGGGACACGCGAGCCAGATGCGGTTGGCTAGCCTAGATTACTATGTTTGCCCGGCAAACTATCAAAGCCACAAACAGTAACGGCTGTGTGGGCGAAAAGCCGACTTCTTCTGTATTTCATGGAGATGTGATCATACAGGGGCTGCCTGATGGAACCCCAATACTTCATCAAATTCAGTACACAGCATTGGCCATATTACCAAGTAGAAAACAGAAAAAGGATGGCCCCCAGAGGGGTCTCTAGATCCTCAAATTTTGCGTGACCTTTTTAACTTCTGCAAGTGCTCAAAAGGGTGAAAGGAGATTCCCCTATGTGGAAGCCTTTTCCCTCCTTCACTCACATCCTGAACTATGCTTCTCCAATAGATTTTTATCCTCAGCCTTCTGCTCCAGACTCTCTGCTGTCACTCCCACCTCAGCAACCTGATTTCTCCCCTCCAATTACTAGATCAGAAACCCAAACCTCCACCAGTTCTCAGACAATTGCCCACTAGTGAGGTAGCAGGTACTGAGGTACCCCTCCACCGACTCATTCCTCTCTTCTCCTGTCAGTGCCCTCACCGGGTCCCACCAGGTCCTCTTTCCAGCTAACCCAAAGCTCAAACGAGCTGAGGAGAGCTCTCAGACCCTTATCCAAGATGTAATATAAATGGCCATTAAAGTTGCTTTGTCATCACTGAAAACAGGTTACTAAAATTTAAAGTCCCTCACAGAATTTTGGGATACTCACTCCCGTTTTCTGCTCTGCTCTACCTGTTCTACTGCTGAAGTTTTGTTGCTAGGAAATTCCCAAACCCCTTTCCAATTATTTTTTTACATCTCTCTTTTTCCTCATTCTCAGATCCTCAGAGCTTCTCTCAGCCCCACCTTCCCCGTATTCCCCCTCTGTACCAGGCCCACAGAAAAGTCTTAAATGTCCTTCTCCAGAAGTCTTCACCATGGCTGAATTTAGAACTTTCAGCATAGAGTTTCTATAAAGAGTTCAATGTAGATAAACTTTCTCTTTTTGTATTGCCCTGTTCTACTTGGCCACTGGTTAAAAAACTCAGTACTTCTAAGCTAGACAACCCCTAACTTGTTTTTCACAAAATATGTGAACAAGGCCTCTGGCCTTCAGCTGGGGCTTCACAGAAATGGCTACATTTCTAAGATAAAGAAATTACCAAATGGGCTCCGTTGTAACAGCTGGCAGGGGGAAAATAAGAAAGGGAATAAAAAGCTCTCCCCCTCCCATGTGTCCTTGAAAATTTAACTTGCCCAGAACAGAGGAAAAATCAGAAACAAATACTGCTTTTTTGAACTTCTGCAGACTGTAAACTTCTGAGCCCCATTCTTATATGCTGGGTACAAAATTCTGAAACTACCTAAACTTGAGTTTCAGGGGATTAATTGATTACAACAGAAGCAATGCCCTCTGAATCCGGTTGCAACAAAATAGGACTGTTTCCCTGTCTTCAGTGCCTTAGGTGCCTTGCCTTGTCTGTCCCTACAACAGCATAATTCTATATACTTAAACATTGTTTATGTTTTCATGAAATGGTCAACAGATGGGATTAATTTTGAAATGGTGCAGATGTTTCCCAGAGTGCTCTATCATGATGCAGGTTCGTTTGAAGATCAAATGGGGGGGGCATACAACCGGTTCCACTGGGAACATGTATCGCTCACTTTAGCCATCCTATTATGAATAGGAGTTGCTGCACGGGTGGGCACAGGAGCCACTGCCATTGTCCATGGGACACAACAAATGACCCAATTAGAAGCAGCAATAGAGCAAAACTAAGATATTAGAAACCCCCATCAGAGCTTTGCATGAATCTTTAACCTCTCTCTCTGAAGTTGTTTTACAGAACAGTTGAGGGTTGGACCTCCTCTTTATTAGAGAAGGGGGCCTTTGTGATGCATTGAGGAAAGAATGTTGTTTTTATGCTGACCATACTGGAGTTGTAATAAAATCTATGAGTAAATTTAAAAGACACCTTGAAGAGCATCAACAAGAGAGAGAGGCCCAAAAAGGGTGGCTTGAGTCTTGGTTCACACACTCCTCCTGGTTAACTACGTTTTTATCAACCTGGCCGGTCCAATAATAATCCTCATATTATTGCTAACTATAAAACCCTGTTTGCTCAACCGTGTAATTTCTTTTCTCCAGGCTCAAATTGGACGAGTTAAACTTATGGTAATACCCCACTAGCAGACATAGAATGTGACACCCTCCAATGATCATTTTTATGATTAAAAGTAGCCAGAAGAAGAAGTGGGGAATTAAAGGTTAATAAAATAGGTACTTGTCACTTCTTATTTTTCTGTATGCTTAACAAAACACTGTTGAAATCTTGAGAAATGCTTGCAAATCTTGTTCCCAGAATGTTCTGTCCCCAACTGCGCAACTGCAGAATGTACTCCCTCACCCAGTTGCACGCAAACCACCCACTCGCCCTGACCCATCAATAAAATTCCCTCCCTGCCCTCTCCAGGGAACGTATATAAGCTCTACTTAAGCTATTCTCAGGGCTATCTGCTCGATTCAAGTGATCTCTGAGCCCCAGCATGCTGGACACCAAAAAAACCCTTTGATGTTGCATGAGATAGTCTGTTGGTTGTCTCCTCCTCTGAAGCTCGCCCCACATTTACTTAGATGATTGAATGTAGAAGAGAACATCCAGTCAAAAAGGGATAGTCTATAGCATTAGGAAGATAGTCAGTACTTTTAGGAATAAGGGTGAGTATAGGAATTGGAAAAAAAAGTTCTTTAGCAATAGGGTTTCGATTAGAGAGTGAATGTAAATGTCAGCACAGGTGAAGAGTCAGTCACAATGATGAACTGGGGAAAATATGTAGGAAAGCAGATATCAATAGAGACATTACGAAAACAGGCAAAGTATAAAGTGAGTGATAGGATTAGATATTTTGAACAGGGTTGAGTTTACATATATAATCTTAGGAAGAAACAAATATGTAGTCACAAATAGGATTGACATTTGAGATCATTAGGCAAATTTCAGGTGGATGAATATTTCTCAGAATAATCTTGTGAATAGTTGATTATAAATCCACATACATAAACATGAATGAATTTAGGTAGTGTATATAAGACACATATATTTCATATTTTGAAAAATCTGGAGAGTGTATATATATATATATATATATATATATATATATATATATATATACACAAAACACACACACAGACAAAAAAGTAGCAATATATATGTCAATCAAAATTCATTATAAAATATGCATCATCCAGAGATCTAAAAATATTAATTTTACTGAACATGGATTTATGTATAATGCTCTTCAACTAGCAAGCTCACCCATAGGTTGAATATCCAATTCCAACAAGTTTAGTAGGAGTGATCTCTTCTAACAATTTCTATCTGCCAAGTCAGCCACCTCACAAGAATGTACGTGTGGTACCAGGTAGGAATCTATATGTGCATATAAGAATACAGAGAAAGGGAGACAGGAATTCACATATTTGTTAACCTTAAAAATACATGGACAACTATTTCAACAACAAATCGACTAGATTCATGACTCCAACTCTGTATCATGCAAAAGGCAAGTCCAACAATACACCAGGCCTACTCTGAACTGCTTGTATTTCTATTCTGTTTGGGTTAGTTTTCTCCATCATATTAGAATTAGTAGTCAGAGTCTGGTCGGGTATGGGTTAGAGTCAGGAATTCAGTATTTTGAATGGAAAATAAAAAACTGAATCCAATGTGTATGCAAATATATGCTACAGAAAATTCTTCCCACTCTCCTCCAGAACAATGCCTTGACATTACCTTCGCCCCAAGTAAGACACAATTAGAGGAGAAGAGTTAGAAAATCTGTGAATACCTATCAGGAATGGAAAATGCTCCAGATTTCACATCTTTGGATGTGGTAGAGGAGTTTCCAAAAGTAAGGGACAGGGTAAACACTCCACAAACATGGAGTCCTGCTGGCCTAAAGACTTTTTGAGAACCTGCCTTTGAGGTTGGGCACTTAAAATATATGTTGTTTTCATTAGCTTTAGCTTTATTTGTAGTGAGACAATCAAAGCTCGATCTGCTTCTATGTGACCTGGAGGACATGGTTATTTATTTTCCAATAAAAATGAGGCAGCAGTGCTGAATTCTCTCTTTGTAGGTAAACTGTGGCCACTGAGGGCTAAGTGTCTCCCCGTGTGGACTGTGACACAACTTGGTCATCCTCCAATTATCGTCGTGTTTTTTGCTGCTGCACTGGGAGTTTGGTATTTGCTTCATGAAATACAATGAGTTCAAATGGGAGACAGTGCTGAAGGGAGTTCTGTCAGCTGTGGTGGGCATGGTCTCCAGGAGAATGCACCAACCAGGGTTCTATCCCACGTAGCTTGCCCCCTTGACAATAGCAACATGATTCTGAACATTTCCCTAAAACCTCTCCATATAAAAATATGCCTTTACGTATATGGGTCTGATGGCTGCACCATGTCAGTCTCAAGCCATTTGGAAGCCAATGGAAGATCCACATGGCCCCACCACAGATGTTTTATCACTCACTTGCATAACACTTCTCTAGGCCCACTACTCACCAGGCTCCTACTTACTAGCATCTCTGTTCTACACCATTTTCATGAAACCCAGTCAATCAAGGCCCTGTCTGGTATATTCATGATCATCAACAGGACATCAAAGGTTCTCCAGTGACATCTGGTCATGGGAATTTTAAAAATTTCATGGTAATTATCTAGCAATTTTTCATGGATGAAGTTGGAGGCACTGTGGGTTTCAATTCATTCAGGAACCCTTAAAGGGTTAGGAAACTAATTTCAGGCAAAGCTCTGGAGTACTCTCACAAGCAAGGCTACCCAATGAGTGGCCAAAAAGTCACATGAAGCGAGGCCAATTGAGGTCTATAAAGCGAGGTCCATGTGGGTTTTGAATCTCTATAATGCATGCCAAGTCTTTCAGAATAAAATCATGTAATATCCTGGCTGAGATTCGCAGTGTTCTGTGGAAAGCCAACCTGTGCCTAGATCTCAGGTTCCAATGGCAACTTCATGCCTGGCCTCCTAAAATCCCAACACAATTCTTGACAATACTTCTCTCAGGTCAGTTCCAGAACTCAGTCTATAAGGAGAATCACACCAGAGTTCAAGTCCAGGTGGACCCAGACAACTCTTCCAACCGCTACTCAAATGAAAACAATTAAAACCAGAATACTCCCTCATGGCCCTATTCTTCTTCCATATAGACACTAATCATAACCTCTTCCTGGAGTTTTCCATGAGTTGTGCAGCCCAAGAAAATGTCCAAAATAAGCTTCTTGCACCTCTTTTGCCTAACTTCAGCGTGGCCTGGGCACCCTTCCTGTGAACCTGGAGTGATCAAATAGGCCTGCCCTTAATACTGCTCCGCTTATCCAATTTGAGGCTCTCTGACTGTGGGGTGTAGATTCTTTATGTGAATTGGAGTCATGAGAAAAGCCAAGACAGTGTCCAAAATCAGCTCGCTTTTTCCTCATTTGCCTAAAGTCAGGGTGGCCTGGACACCGTTTCTGTGAACCAGGAGTGATCAAATAAGCCTGCCGTTAATACTTCTGTGTTTCTCCAATTTGAGGCCTACTGATTTCAGGTATCAATTTCTTATGTGATTTGGAGTTACTCGAAAACCCAAGCACCTCTGCAGGGAATTGAAGAACTCATTTGACCCAAAGAATCCCTATTCTCACTTGATGGAGTTCAGGAACCTAACAGAGGAAGGCAAGAGACTTCATCCATAATGAATGATTTTTTTGCCATTATGGTTTTGGATGCACACATGGGATCATTCTTTAGATGCATCAGGTGCTGAGAATCTAACTCAAAGCCACACACATGGCCAAGAGACTAATTCAGACACATCCCTTCCCAAAGCAATTAAGCACAGAGCCACAGGTGATGCCATTCATTTCCATTTGAAAACTGTTTACTTCAGGCTTCACAAAGGGGTGGATTGAGGCAAAGAACTTCCTGACATTCAGTGAAAAACAACAATAAGTAAGCAAAAGGCCCAAAGCAGGGTTTCTCCACTGAGACTTTCCTGGTCACACTGATATCTGAGTTTTCTGAGATGCTCGCAATTCTCTTCAGCTATCCAGTACATGGCCATGTCACAGAGTTGGAGGTGGTACATATTTTGAACATAAATCCATGAGCCTATTCTAGAGAGTGGACAGAATTCAGGAAGAAAACAGCAACTTAGAAAGATAGCAGGTGTTGCACATCGACAAGACAAGCTGCACTCCATTCATATATTGGGCAGGTTGAAATATGGGAAGATTTACACTTGACAGGACACATCCATTAATGCATTCTCTTTTCCAATGTCTATAACAATGGACACAGTGGGATACACAGACATAGAAACACTCACCTTGTGAAACAACTTACTAGAAACTGTCCACTCCAAACCAAACCGCCTTTCCCATCTATTCTCAGAACATGAGACAAAACAATAAACCCACACACACTCCCACAAAGGCACCTCCTTCACCCAAGTAGGTCTGTGACTATCCAGAGTGTCCTCTGACTGGTGGGCCATACTATGTTCCCCTGAAATGGTCTGTCTTCTCTCAGATCTGGTTTCCTTGGCCAACTCTGTGCAGTTGTCAGGAGCCAGTGGTGAACCACTATCTGCTTTCTCAGGAAAGGTCCATCTTCAGAGCTTTCCTGGCATTTGGCCATCCTCACATCATTAGGTACCAAGAAAACTGACTCTGTCCTTGGTAAATCCAAACAAGTGAGCCCACTGGGACTGGGACTGGGACTGCCTCTTGGTGCCTGGCTTTTTGGATACCAAGTTCAGACAGTTCCATCACCAAGGAAATGAGGTATGTCACTTTCTTTGGAACTGAATGAGGTCACTGCCTTGGCAACGACTTTGTCCTAACAGTTGCTTCCAAAGGTCCCATGAGATGGAGCCTTCCCCTACTTCCTGTGACACTTTCACAAGGTAGTATGGTATATCAACCATTGGCACCCAAGAACAGCTCTCCACACAGGCCTGGTTTGGTCCATCTTCTCTACAATAAGAAGAGAGAGGCTGATTCATACATATCCCTTCATCCTGACCAGGTTGTTTGCATTGGAAGATGACTTTTGCTCTCTCAGGTCCTTCATACCTGCCTACAACTTCTCCAGGTATCATTTCTGCATGGACCTTTGAAGTTCTCAGCAGGTGGAAGGTCCCCAAGTTTCCTGTATTGTAAAAACCACTCTGTCCCTGCTCTTCTGTAAAATGAGATTGAGGGAACAGAGTATGTTTAGGGTTAATAACAGGTTTGATTTGGGTTACGAATCATTCTGTGCGATGAATAATGCTATTGGGAACCTGCGATATTTACAAGAATATAGTGGTGAAATACAAGTATGAAAACAGAAATCTAGGTATGATTTGAAGCCCAGAAGGACATTGGGCCCTTGATTGGGATACTTAGCTTTGAATTATTCTCTGCAAAATTGTCTCAGATAATTCGATATACAATGGCATAGGACATTTTATTTAATGTAGAAGAGAACATCCAGTCAAAAAGGGATAGTCGGTAGGATTAGGAAGATAGTCGGTAGGTTTAGAAAGAAGAGTGAGTATAGGATTTGGACCAAAAGTTCTTTAGCAATAGGGTTTCGATTATAGAGTGAATGTAAATGTCAGCACATATGAAGTGTCAGTCACTAGGATCAACTTGGGAAAATTTGTTGAAAAGCAGATATCAATAGAAACATTATGAAATCAGGCAAAGTATAAAGTGAGTGATAGGATTAGACATTTCCAACAGGGTTGAGTTTGAATATATAAATTAGGAAGAAACAAATATGTAGTCACCAATAGGATTGACAATTGACAGCATTAGGCAACGTGGACATGGATGTTTTTAGTAATTCATGTACACTTTACATTTAGGCTTTGGTACAATCATAAATGTGACCTTTACATTTTTTTGTAAAGAATATTACTTTGATAAAATGTATATGTACATCAGGTGACATGAGTATGTCTTCCAACATTTCTGCAAGCAATATATTGAAGATGTAAAATTAGAATCGGGGGTACAAAGAGGTGTACCCTGTGTCTATGAATATAGAGATAAAGAATGAATAGACCGTAATGTGAATGAATAATATAACTTTTTTCAACTTTAAAAAATGAATTGATATAATATCTGAAAAATCACAGGAAATCGTATATTGATATACAATCATTCATTCCAAGCAGTTATACATCTAATGGTAATATTCGTGTTTTGGTTTATCATGAAGAGTGTGTGAGTTTTGCTTCAAAAGTGACTATGGAAATAATGTGTTTGGAAAGAAGACTCATGAAAATACCAGTAAAGAAACCTTGACAATACATGTGTTCTGAAGCAAAAAGTGATTAAATTTGAAACAAATGCCTACAAATTTGTGAACTTGTGGATGAAATGTATATCCTATGATGTGCAAAAACTGAAGAAATAATAATGTAAAAGTGTCGAATACAAATGAATAAAGAATTACATATCATGTCCCATTGGAATCTACTTGCATTGATGTTAGACTGGGTCAGTTACTGTAGAATAATTAGGATTTGTATGCATCATTCCCTGAAGTTAGTTTTCAGTACTAGGAAACAAATATGTATTTCAGGTGGATGAATATTTCTGAATATTTTTAATCAACTTTTCACAAGAATAATCTTGTGAAAAGTTGATTAAAAATCCACATACATGAACATAAATGAATTTAGAGAGTGTATATTTGACACATATATTTCATATTTTGAAAAATCTGGAGAGTGTACACACACACACACACACAAACACACACACAAAACACTCACAGACATTAAAAAGTAGCAATATAAATGCCAATCGAAATTCATCAGTAAATATATATCATCCACAGATGCAAAAATATTTATTTTACTGAACATGAGTTTACGTATAATGTTGTTCTACTAGGACGCTCCTTATAGGTTGAATTTTCAGTTCCAACAGCATTTAGGAGGAGTGATCTCTTCTCACAATTTGTATCTGCCAAGTCAGCCACCTCACAAAGATGTACGTGTGATACCTGGTAGGATTCTATATATGCATATAAATATACAAGTGTGAATAGGCTAAAGAGAAAGGGAAACATGAATTCTCATATTTGTTAACTTTAAAAACACATGGAGATCTTTTTCTATTAAACATTGACTAGATTTATAACTCCTACCTTGTATAATGCAAAATGCAAGTCCAACTATACAACATGCCTCCAATGAACTGCTTGTATTTCTATAGGTTTGTGTTATTTTTCTCTATCATATTAGGATGAGTTGTCTGACTCTAGTATGTATGGGTTAGTGTCAGGGATTCAGTATTTCAAAAGGAAAATTGGAAATTGAATCCAATTTGTATGCAAATATATGCTACACAAATATCCTCCCACTCTCATCCAGAACAATGCCTTGAAATTACCTTCACCCCAAGTAAGACACAGTTAGAGGAGAATAGATAGAAAATCAGTGAATACATATCTGGAATGGAAAATGCTCAGGAGTTCACAACCTTGGAGGTTGTAGAGGAGTTTCCAAAAGTAAGGGACAGGGTAAACACTCCACAAACATGGAGCTCTGCTGGCCTAAAAACTTTTAGAGCAACTGCCTCTGAGTTTGGGAACGTGAAAAATATGTTGTTGTCAGGAGAATTGGCTTCCTTTGTAGTGAGACCATCAAAGCTGGGTCTGCCTCTATGTGATGTGGAGGACATGGTATCTTATTTTCCAATGAACATGAGGTAGCAGTGTTGATTTTCTTCTTTTTAGGTAAACTGTGGCCTCTGGGGGCTAAGTGTCTCCCCGTTGGACTGTGAAGCCATTTGGTCCTCCTCCACTTTTTGTGGGGTTTTTGCTGCTGAACTGGGAGTTTGGTATTTGCTTCATGAAATTCAAGGAGTTCAACTGAGACACAGTGCTGGAGGGAGTTCTGTCATGTGTGGTGGTTCAGAGTCTGCAGAAGAACGCACCAACCACGCTTTTATCCCTCAAAGCTTGCCACATTGCATCCTTGTCCATAGCAACCTGATTCTGAACATTGCCCTGAATCCTCTCCATATAACAAGATGCCTTTAATTACAAGGGTCTGCTGGCTGCTTCATGTAATCCACAAGCCATTTGGAAGTCAATGGAAGATCCACATTGCTCCAACACAGATGTTTTATCACACTCCTGCCCACCACAGCTCTAGGCCCACTTCTCAGCAGGCTGCAACTTTCTGGCACCTCTGTTCTACACAATTTTCATAAAACCCAGTCAAGCAAGGCACTGTCTGGTACATCCATGATCAGCAACAGGACATCCAAAGATTCTCCAGTGCCACCTGGTCATGGGAATTTCAAAAATTTCATGGTATTTATTTAGACATTTTTCAAGGATGAAGTTGGAGGCACTGTGGGTTTCAATTCATTCAGGAACCAGTAAATGGTGAGCAAGATTATTTCAATGAAAGCTCTGGAGAACCCTCACAGGCAAGGCTTCCCAAAGAATGGCCAAAAGGTCACATTAAGCCAGGCCCATTAAGGTCTACAATATGAGGTCCATGTGTGTTTTCACTCTCAACTATGTCTGCCAAGTCTTTCGAATGAAATCATGTGTTATCTTGGCTGAAATTCCCAGTGCTCTGTGGAAAGCCACTCTGGGGCTAGATCTCAGTTTCCAAGGGTGACTCTCATACATCGCCTCTTAAATCACAACACAATACATGGCAATACTTCTCTGAGATCAGTTCCTGAACTCAGTCTATAAGGGGAATCACACCAGAGTTCAAGCCCAGGTAGACCTTGTTATGTCTTCCAAGTGTCACACAAATATCCACAATTAAATCCAAAACACTTCCACATGGCACTCATCTTCTTCCATTTACACAATCATCATAATCTCTGGCTGGAGGTTTCCATGAGGGGTGCAGCCCAAGACAGTGTCCAATATAACCTCCCTTGCCCCTCATTTGCCTAAAATAAGGGTGGCCAGGACATCCTTCCAGTGAACCAAGAGTGATCAAATAGGCCTGCCATTAATATGGCACTGCTTCTCCAATTTGAGGCCGACTGACTGTGTGTTTTAGATTCTTTATGTGAATTGGAGTCTTGAGAAAAACCAAGCACTTATGGGCTAGCCTCTGCAGGGTTTTGAGGAACACATTTGAACCAAATTATCACTATTCTCACATGATGGATGACAGGAACCTTACAGAGGAATGCGAGAGACTTCATCCACACTGACTGCTCTTTTGTCCATTTTGGTTTTGGATGCACACATGGGATCCTTCTTTAGATCCATCAGGTGCTGAGAATCTAAGCCACAGTCTCACACAGGGCCAAAAGGCTGATTCAGACACATCCCTTTCCAAAGCAATTAAGCAAAGAGCCACAGGTGATGCCCTTTCATTTCCATTTGAAAACTGTTTCTTTAGGCTCTACAATGGTGTGGCCTGAGGCAATGACCTTCCTGACATTCAGGGCATCAGAACAATTGGTGAGCAAAAGGCCCAAAGCAGGGTTTCTTCACTTAGAATTTCCTGGTCAAACTAATATCTGAGTTTTCTGAGATGCTCCCATTTCTTTCAGCTATCCAGTACATGGCCATGTCACAGAGCTTGGAGGTGGTACATATTTTGGACAAAAAACCATGAGCCTATTCTGGAGAGTGGCCAGAATTCAGGAAGAAAAGAGGAACTTAGGAAGATTGTTGGAGTTGTCCATTCATAAGTCAAGCCGCAGTCCATTCATAAATTGGGCAAGTTGAGTCTAGACAGGACACATCCAATGATTCATTCTCTTTTCTAATATCTAAAACCACGGACACAGTGGGATACACAGACAAAGAAACACTGGCCTTGTCAAACGACTTACCAGAAACAGTTCACTCCAAACCAAACAAACCGCCTTTCCTACCTATTCTCAGAACATGAGACAAAATCTCAAACCCACACCCACACACACAAAGGAAGCTCCTTCCCCAAGTAGGTCTGTGACTATTGGGAGTGTCTTCTGACTGGTGGGCCAAACTATGTTCTGATGAAATCGCCTGTCCTGTGTCAGATATGGTCTCGTTGGCCAAATCTGTGAAGTTGTCACTAGCCAGCGGTGAGCCACTACCTGCTGTCTCAGGAAAGGCCCCTCTTCAGAGCTTTCCTGACATTTGTTCATCCTCACCTCAGTAGGTACCAAGAAAGACTGACTCTGTCCTTGGTAAATCCAAAAAATAAGACCACTGGGACTGGGACTGAGACTGGCTCTGGGTGCCTGGCTTCCCGGATTCCAAGTTCAGAGAGTTCCATCACCAAGGAAGTGAGGTGAGATTACTTCCTTCAGGAATTCTTTGAGGTCATTGCCTTGGCAACCACTTTGTCCTATGAGATGGAGGCTGCCCTTACTTCCTGTGACACTTTTACAAGTTAGAATGGTATATCAACCATAGGCACCCAGGAACAGCTCTCCACACATGCCTGGTTTGGTCTATCTTGTGTATATTAACAAGAGAGAGGCTTATTCAGACACAACCCTTCATCCTGGAAAGGTTGTTTGCGATGGAAGATGACATTTGCTATCTCAGGTCCTTCATAGATGCCTACATCTTCTCCAGGGATCAAATTTGCATGGACATTTGAGGTTCTCAGCAGGAGGAAGATACCCTACATTCCTGTATTGTAAGACGAACTCTGTCCCTGCTCTTCTGCAAAGTTAGATTGAGGGAAGAGTGTATGGTTAGGGTTAATAACATGTTTGATTTGGGTTACGAATCATTGCGAAGGATGATTAATAGTATTGGGAACCTGCGATATTTATAAGATTATAGAGGTGAAATATAAGTATGGAAACAGAAATCTAGGTAAGATTTGAAGCCCAGAAGGGCATTAGGCCCTTGATTGGGATACTTAGCTTATAATTACGTTCTGCGCAGATGTCTCAGATAAATCGATAATCAATGGCATAGGACCTTACACCTTGGAAGATTGATTTTAGAAGAGAACATCCACTCAAATTGAGATAGTCGGTGGGATTAGGAAGGTAGTCAGTAGGTTTAGGAAATAGAGTGAGTATAGGACATGGAGCAAAAGTTCTGTAGCAATAGTGTTTTGGTTATAGAGTGAATGTAAATTTCAGCACATGTGAAGAGTCATTCACAATGATTAACTGGGGAAAATATGTAGAAAGGAAAATATCAATACAGACCTTACGAAATTAGGCAATTATACAGTGAGTGATAGGATTAGACATTTTCAATAGGGTTGAGATTGAATACATAATCTTAGGAAGAAACAAATATGTCGTCACCAATAGGAATGACATTTGAAAGCATTAGGCAACCAGGACATTTATCGTTTTAGTAATCCATGTTCACTTTCCATTTAGTATTTGGTACAATCATAAGTGTGATTTTTGCATTTTGTGCCCAGAAAAATATTGTGATCAAATGTATATGTAGATCATAAGACATGAGTATTTCTTCCACGATTACTGGGAGCAATATTTGAAGACATATAAATTAGTATTGGGGGTACAAAGTGGTGTACCCTGTGTCTATGAATATAGAGATAATGCATGAATAGACCATACTGTGAATAAATATTATAACTGGTTCCACATTAAATAATGGATTGAATTGATATCTGAAAATATATAGGAAATCATATATTGACATACAATCATTCACTCCAACCAGTTATATATCTAATGGTAATCTTAGGGTTATTGTTTATCATGAAGTGTGTGTGAGTTTTGTTTCAAAAGTGATTATGGAAATCGAAAATAATATGTTTGGAAAAAAGTCTCATGAAAAGACCAGTCAAGAAATATGGAGGAATCCATGTGTTCTGAAGCAGGAAGTGATTGAAAGTGAAACAAATGCCTATAAATTTTCTAAATTGTGAATGAAATATATATCCTGTTATGTGCATAAACTGTTGAAATAGTAATGTATCAGTGTTGAATAAAAGTGAAAGTCAAAATACACATCATGTCCAATAGGAATCTACTTGCATTGATGTTAAACTGGGTCAGTTACTGTAGAAATATTAGAATTGTGTGCATTATGCACCAAAGATAGTTTTTTTTATTTTTATTTATGGTTGTTCAAAACATTACATAGTTCTTGATATATCATATTTCACACTTTGATTCAAGTGGGTTATGAACTCCCATTTTTACCCTGTATACAGATTGCAGAATCACATCAGTTACACATCCATTGATTCACATATTGCCATACTAGTGTCTGTTGTATTCTGCTGACTTTCCTATCCTCTACTATCCCCCCTAGCCTCCCTGCCCCTCCCCACTTCTCTCTCTACTCCCTCTACTGTAATAAATTTCTCCCCCTTGTATTATTTTTCCCTTTCCCCTCAATTCCTCTTGTTTGTAATTTTGCATAACCCAGAGTGTCTCCTTCCAATTCCATGCAATTTCCCTTCTCCCTCCCTTCCAAGTCTCATCCCTGTTTAATGTTAATCATCTTGTCATGCTCTTTGTCCCTATCTGTTCTTAGTTACTCTCCTTATATCAAAGATGACATTTGGCATTTGTTTTACAGGAATTGTGTAGCTTCACTTAGCATAATCCAGTCTAATGCCATCCATTTTCCTGCAAATTCTGTGATTTTTTCATTTCTCAATGCAGAGTAATAATCCATTGTGTGTTAATGCCACATTTTTTTTATCCATTATTCTATTGAAGGGCATCTAAGTTGGTTCCACAGTCTTGCTGTTGTGAATTGTGCTGCTATGAACATCGATGTAGCAGTGTCCCTGTAGCATGCTCTTTTTAGGTCTTTAGTGAATAGACCAAGAAGGGGAATAGCTGGGTCAAATGGTGCTTCCATTCCCAGCTTTCCAAGAAATCTCCATACTGCTTTCCCAATTGGCTGCACCAATTTGCAGTCCCACCAGCAATGTACAAGTGTACCTCTTTTCCCACATCCTTGCCAGCACTTCTTGTTGTTTGACTTTATAATGGCTGCCAATCTTACTGGAGTGAGATGGTATCTTAGGGTGGTTTTAATTTGCATTTCTCTGACTGCTGGAGATGGTGAGCATTTTTTCATGTACTTATTGATTGATTGTATGTCCTCATCTGAGAAGTGTCTGTTGAGGTCCTTGGACCATTTGTTGATTGGGTTATTTGTTATCTTATTGTCTAATTTTTTGAGTTCTTTGTATACTCTGGATATTAGGGCTCTCCCTGAAGTGTGAGTAGTAAAGATTTCTTCCCAGGATGTAGGCTCCATATTTACCTCTCTTATTGTTTCTTTTGCTGAGAAAAAATTTTTTAGTTGAGTAAGTCCCATTTGTTGATTCTAGTTATTAACTCTTGTACTATGGGTGTCCTATTGAGGAATCTGTAGCCCGACCCCACAGTATGTACATCGTAACCAAATTTTTCTTCTATCAGACAGTGTGTCTCTGATTTGATATCAAGCTCCTTGATCCATTTTGAGTTAACTTTTGTGCATGGCGAGAGAAAGGGATTCAGTTTCATTTTGTTACATATGGATTTTCAGTTTTCCCAACACCATTTGTTGAAGATGCTATCCTTCCTCCATTGCATGCTTTTAGCCCCTTTATCAAATATAAGATAGTTGTAGTTTTGTGGATTGGTTTCTGTGTCCTCTATTCTGTACCATTGGTCCACCTGCCTTTTTCGGTACCAGTACCATGCTATTTTTGTTACTATTGCTCTGTAGTATAGTTTGAAGTCTGGTATCGCTATACCACCTGATTCACACTTCATGCTTAGCATTGTTTTGCAATTCTGGGTCTTTTATTTTTTCATATGAATTTCATGATTGCTTTCTCTATTTCTACAAGAAAAGCCTTTGGGATTTTGATTGGCATTGGATTAACCCTATAGAGAACTTTTGGTAATATCGCCATTTTGATGATGTTAGTTCTGCCTATCCATGAACAGGGTATATTTTTACATCTTCTAAGATCTTCTTCTATTTCTCTCTTTTGGGTTCTGTAGTTTTCATTGTATAAGACTTTCACCTCTTTTGTTAGGTTGATTCCCATTTTTTTTTTTTAGGATATTGTGAATGGAGTGGTTGTCCTCATTTCCATTTCAGAGGATTTGTCGCTGATATACAGGAATGCATTTGATTTATGCGTGTTGATTTTATATCCTGCCACTTTGCTGAATGCATTTATTAGCTCTATTAGTTTCTTTGTAGACCCTTTTGGGTCTGCTAGGTATAGAATCATGTCATCTGCAATAGTGATAATTTAAGTTATTATTTTCCTATTTATATGCCTTTAATTTCTTTCATCTGTCTAATTGCTCTGGCCAGTCTTTTGAGAACTATATTGAACAGAAGTGGTGAGAGCGGGCATTCCTGTCTTGTTCCAGATTTTGGAGGGAATGTCTTCAATTTTTCTCCATTAAGAATGACGCTAGCCTGCGGTTTAGCATAGATTGTTTTTACAATATTGAGGAATGTTCCTGTTATTCCTAGTTTTTCGAGAGTTTTGAACATAAAGAGATGCTGTACTTTGTCGAATGCTTTTTCTGCATCTATCTAGATGATAATATGGTTTTTATTTTTAAGTCTATTGATGTGGTGAATAACACTTATTGATTTTCGTATATTGAACCCTCCTTGCATCCCAGGGATGAATCCTACTTGATCATGGTCCACATTTTTTTGATATGTTTTTGTATCTGATTCTCCAGAATTTAATTTAAGATTTTTGCATTTAGGTTCATTAGAGATATCGGTCTTTTGTCTTCTTTCTTTGAAGTGTCTATCTGGTGAAGGAATCAGAGTGATATTGGCCTCGTAGAATGAATTTGGAAGATCTCCCTCTGTTTCAATTTTCTGAAATAGCTTGAAAAGTATTGGTATTAGTTCATATTTAAAGGTTTTGTAAAAGTCTGATGTATACCCATACGGTCCTGGGATTTTCTTAGTTGGTAGTCTTTGGATGGTTTCTTTTATTTCCTCAATTGATATTGGTATGTTTAGGTTGTCTATATCCTCCTAACTCACTCTGGTCAGATCATATGACTTAAGAAATATTTCGATGCCTTCACTATCTTCTATTATTTTGGAGTATAAGGATTCAAAGTAATTTCTGATTATCTTCTGTATTTCTGAAATATCTGTTGTGATATTGCCTTTTTCATCCCATATGATAGTAATTTCAGTTCTCTCTCCTCTTCATTAGCATGGCTAGGGGTCTGTCCATTTTATTTATTTTTTCAACGAACCAACTTTTAGTTTTGTCAATTTTTTCAATTGTTTCTTTTGTTTCGATTTCATTGATTTCTGCTCTGATTTTAATTATTTCTTTCCTTCTACTTCTTTTGCTGTTGTTTGCTCTTGTTTTTCTAAGATTTTGAGATGAAGTATGAGATCATTTATTTGTTGTTTTTTTCTTTTTCTAAGGAATGAACTCCAAGCAATGAATTTTCCTCTTAGAACTGCTTTCTATGTGTCCCATAGATTCCGATATATTGTGTCTGTGTTTTCATTTTTCTCTAAGAATTTTTTATTTTCCTCCTTGATGTCTTCTATAACCCATTGATCATTCAGTAACCTATTGTTCATTCTCCAAATGATGCATGGTTTTTCCTTCCTTCTTTTATCATTGATTTTTAGTTTCATTCCATTATGATAAGATAAGATGCATGGTATTATCTCTACTTCTTTAATTTGTCTAAGAGTTGCCCTGTGACATAATATATGATCTATTTTTGAGAAGGATCCATGTGCTGCTGAGGAAAAATGTAACTGCTTGATGTTGGGTCGTATATTCTATATATGTCAATTAAGTCTAGGTTATTAATTGTGTTATTGAGTTCTATAGTTTCCTATTTCAACTTTTGTTTGGAAGTCCTGTCCAGTGGTGAGAGAGCTGTGTTGAAGTCTCCCATGATTATTGTATGGTGGTCTATTAGACTCTTGAACTTGAGAAAAGTTTGTTTGATGAACATAGCTGCACCATTGTTTGGGGCATACATATTTATGTTTGTTATGTCTTGCTGGTGTATGGTTCTCTTGAACAGTATGTAGTGTCCCTCTTTATCCCTTTTGATTAACTTTGGCTTGAAATCTATTTTATTTGATATGAGTATGGACACTCCTGCTTTTTTCCGAAGTCCATATGAGTGATATGATTTTTTCCAAACTTTCACCTTCAGTGTATGTATGTCTTTTTCTTATCAAATGCGTCTCCGGTAGGCAGCATATTATTGGGTCTTGTTTTGTGATCCATTCTACTGGCCTGTGTCTGTTAATTGGTGAGTTTAAGCCATTAACATTTACAGTTATTATTGAGATAAGGGTTGTTCTTCCAGCCATATTTGTTTATTTATGTTATTAAACATGGATTGTTTTCCTCTTTGATTATTTCCCCCCTTTAATGTCCTACCTCCCACTGTTGGTTTTCATTATTTTCCAATTACTCTTCCTGTAATATTTTGCCAAGGATGTTTTGAAGAGATGGTTTTCTAGCTACAAATTCTTTTAACTTTTGTTTATCGTGGAAAGTTTTAATTTCATCTTCCATCCTGAAGCTTAATTTTGCTGGATACACAGTACATGGTTGGAACCCATTTTCTTTCTGTGATTGAAAAATGTCATTCCAGGATCTTCTAGCTTTCAGAGTCTTTGTTGAAAGATCAGCTGTTATCCTGATTGGTTTACCCCTAAATGTAATCTGCTTCCTTTCTCTTGTAGATTTTAAAATTCTCTCCTTATTCTGTATGTTGGGCATCCTCATTATAATGTGTCTAGGTGTGGATCTCTTATGATTTTTTACATTCGTCGTCCTGTAGGCTTTTAGAATGTGGGAGTCTGTCTCATTCTTCAAGTCTGGGAAGTTTTCTCATATTATTTCATTGAATAGATTGCTCATTCCTTTAGTTTTGACCTCTATACCTTCCTGTATCCCAATGACTCTTAAGTTTGGTCTCTTTATTTTATCCCATATTTCTTGGATGTTCTGTTCATGGTTTCTTAACAGTTTGGCTGAGCTGTCTATGTTCTTTTCAAGTTGAAATACTTTGTCTTCATTGTCTGATGTTCTATCTTATAAGTGTTCTACTCTGATGGTAGTATTCTCAATTGAGTTTTTAAGATGGTTTATTGCTTCCTGCATTTCTAGGATTTCTGTTTGTTATTTTTTACAACCTCTATCTCCCTGTATAGTTGATCTTTTGCTTCTTGGTTTTGTTTATGTAATTCATTGTTGAAGTGATCTTTCATTGTCTGATTTTGCTTTCTAATGTCTTCCTTGAGACTTCAGATCATCTGAAGAATGTATATCCTGAGTTCTTTATCTGACATTCCATCTGCTGCAGCTATTACCTCTTCTAAAGTTGTGTTGACCTGCATTGCTTGTGGTTCTTTTTTCCTTTTCTTTTCATACTGCTCGCGTTTCTTTCTGCTTGGTGAAACTGTTGTGATTTTGAAATTTTCCCCCTATATATTTATATTGCTCTTGTATATTTGAAAAGTCTTCATTGCAGGGGCAGGGGTGGCTGTGCTGTTCCACCAATTGGGGTGATATATCTACCACGCTGATGGGCCGCTAGGCCTGTTATTCTGATCGGTCGCAGGTCTGTTTACCATGCAGGCGCAGGAGGCTGCTCTCCTCTGCCCCTCCTCCAATTGGTGTGACGTGTCTACCACGCCCGTGGACCCCTGCGGTGTTCTGCCGAACGGTCGCAGGTCTGCCTACCTTGCTTGCGTGGGCGGCGGCTCTGCTCTACCCCTACCCCAATTGGGGTGACGTGACTACCACGCCAGTGGGCCGCTGGGCCTGGTCTGCCGGTTGGTCGCAGGTCAGGATACCTTGTGAGCACGGGCTACAGATCTGTTCTGCCCCTACTCCAAATGGGGTAAAGTGTCTGCCGCGCCAGCAGGCCGCTGGGCCTCTTCTTCTGGTCAGGTGCAGGTCTGCTACCTTGCAGGCGCGGGTGGTGGCTCTGCTCTCCCCCTACTCCAATTGGTGTGTCGTGACTACCATGCCTGCAGGTTGCTGGGCCTGTTCTGGGCATCGGCAAAGGCTCTGCTCTGCCCCTACTCCTATTGGGGTAATGTGACTACCATGCCGGTGACTCACTGGGATTGCACTAGGCACGGGAGAAGGCTCTGCTCTGCAACAACTCCAATTGGGGTGACGTGACTACCACACCTGTGGGTCGCTGGGCCTGTTCTGGGCCCCGGGTAGCAGCTCTGTTCTGCCTCTACTCCAATTGGGTTGACGTGACTACCATGCAGGTGTGTCACTGGGTCTGTTCCAGGTGCGGGCAGCTGCTCTGCTCTGCCCCTCTGGCTTGATGACAAAGTGAGAGAGACCCGGGTGTTTGTGACTCACTTTCTTCACCAGGAGACCAACTGTTTCTGTCACTGCTGGTATCAATGAAGTTATCTCCTCTGCTGCTTTCTGATGACATCAGAAATTTGTCATGTTGGTATCCCATGTGAAAGGCAGCATTTTGTTCCCTTTTCTGGGTGACCAAAGCAATGGGTGAGTCCTGACCGGCCCTCACAAGCCGCGTCTCAATCCTGTTGCCACTGTCTATGAAGGCTCGGTTGATATTTACCTCCACAGTATTCAGCAAGACCCGGAACGAGAAGCAGTTTCCGCGGGTTCTTTAGCCCTGGGCCAGATCAGTTCCGAGAGGCGGAATTCGGCCGCTCTGGGCTTGGTGTATGTTCTAATAGGAGCAGGCTCCAAGACGGAGTTTCTGCAGGTTCTTTGGCACTGAGCCTGAGTAATTTGTCTGTGACACAAAGGTGAATGGCATCCTGAAATTACCTGTTCTATAGGTGAATGAGCTTCGATCAGTCGAAAACAGGGATGGTGACATCAGCTCTCCAAGATGGTGGCCGCTGGCTTCCTCTGTGGTCTGACCGGTGTGGAGAACCGAATTGGACCGCATCCTTTCCCGTCTCAAACCCAGAATTCAGCACTTAGCACAGTGATTGCATACCTGTCAGGAGCCCACAGAATCCACACCGCTGTATATTTGCATTGCTATCTCTTCGTTTCCCAGTGCACGCTGCAGACTCTAGCCGAAGACCGATTTCCTGAATAAGCAGCATGACCCTCTATGCGGACAAATCACTCGTGTTTGAGCCCGCGTAGCTGATCCTCGTGAGATGGAAATATGTCGACTAGGTTTTGGAGCACCCCAATTTTGCTGGAAATTTCTAACAAGATAGGTTTTAGCCATTATAACTCGTCATTCTCCCGCACAGTGACGCGGTACATGGGGGTGATGCACTCCCTTCACCACCATCATATGATCCCCCAAAGTTAGTTTTCAGTACTAAGAAACAAATATGTATTTCTGGTGGATGAATAATTCTGAGAATATTCTTGTGAAAACTTGATTATTAATCCAAATACATGAATATGAGTGAATTTAGGGAGTGTATAATAAGAAAAATATACTTCATATTTTGAAAAATCTGGAGAGTGAATATATATATATATATATATATATATATATATATATATATACACACACACACACACATACACACACAGACATTAAAAAGTAGCATTATGTATGCCAATCGAAATTCACCACGAAGTAATATATCATCCACAGATCCAAAAATATTCATTTTAATGAACATGGATTTATGTTGTTCAAATAAGAAGCTCACTCATATGTTGAATTTTCAGTTCCAACAGCATTTAGTAGGAGTGATCTCTTCTCACAATTTGCATCTGCCAAGCCAGCCACCTCACAAAATGTACGAGTGATACCAGGTAGAATTCTATATGTGCATATAAAAATACATGTGATGAATAGGCTACAGAGAAAGGGAGACAGTTATTCACATGTTTGTTAACTTTTAAAACACATGGAGAACTATTTCAATTAAAATTCGCTAGATTTATAACACCTACCATTTATCATACGAAAGGCAAGTCCAACTATACACCATGCCTCCTGTGAACCTCTTGTATTTCTATTCTGTTTGGGTTATTTTTCTCCACCATATTAGGATTAAAAGTCAAAGTCTAGTAGGGTATGTGTTAGTGTCAGGGATTCAGTATTTCGAATGGAAAATTGGAAAATGTATCAAATGTGTATGCAAATATGTGCTACACAAAAATCTTCCCACCCTCATTCAGCACAATGCCTTGACATTACCTTCGCCCCACATAAGACACAATTAGAGGAGAAGAGTTAGAAAATCTGTGAATACATATGTGTAATGAAAAATGCTCAGGAGTTCACAAATTTGCAGGTGGTAGAGGAGTTTCCAAAAGTAAGGGACAGGGTAAAAACTCCACAAACATGAAGTTCTGCCAGCCTAACATGTGGAGAAACTGCCTCTGAGGTTGGGCAATGAAATATATGCTGTTGTCAGGAGCATTAGCTTCATTTGTTGTGAGACCATCATAGCTGAGTCTTCATCTATGTGATCTGGATGACATGGATTCTTATTTTCCAATGAACATGAGGCAGCAGTGCTGAATTTTCTATTTGTAGGTAACCTGTGGCCACTGGGGTCTAAGTGTCTCCCCTTGTGGACTGTAATTCCATTTGGTCATCCTCCACTATTCGTGGTATTTCTTGCTGCTGCACTGGGAGATTGGTGTTTGCTTCATGAAATACAAGGATTTCAAATGGGACACAGTGCTGAAGTAAGTTCTGTCAAGTGTGGTGGGTCAGGTTCGTCAGGAGAATGCACCAACCAGGCTTCTATCCCACATAGCTTGCCCCATTGACCATAGCAACCTGATTCTGAACATTGCCCTAAAACCTCTCCATATAACAATATGCTTTTACATATAAGGGTCTACTGGCTGCAAAATGTCAGTCACAATCCATTTGGAAGCCAATGGCAGATCCAAATGCCCCCACCACAGATGTTTTATTACACACCTGCCAACCACTACTCTAGTACAACTACTCAGCAGGATCCAACTTACTGGCATCTCTGTTCAACACCATTTTCATAAAACCCAGTCAATCAAGGCACTGTCTTGTATACTCATGATCAGCAACAGGACATCCAAATATTCTCCAGTGCTACCCGGTCATGGGAATTTCAAAAATTTCATGGTATTGATATAGCCAATTTTCAAGGATGAAGTTGGAGGCACTGTGAATTTTAATTCACTCAGAAACCATTAAATGGTGAGGAAGCTCATTTCAATGAAAACTCTGGAGAATTCTTACAGGCAAGGCTTCCAAAAGTGGCAAAAAGTCAGATTAAGCCAGGCCCCTTGAGGTCTACAATGTATGGTCCATGTGTGTTTCGACTCTCAAATATGGCTGCCAAGTCTTTAAGAATAATATCATGTGATATCCTGGCTGAGATTCCCTGTGCTCTGTGGAAAGTCAACTTGGTCCTAGATGTCACTTTCCAAGGGCAACTCTCATGCATGGCCATCTAAAATTCCAACACAATTCCTGGCAATAATTCTCTGAGATCAGTAAAAGAACTCAGTCTCTAAGGGGAATCACACCAAAGTGCAAGCCAAGGTGGACCCAGAGATCTCTTCCAACCGCCAGACAAATATCCACAATTTAAACCAAACACTCTCACATGGCCCTCATCTTCTTCCATATAGACACTCATCATATTCTCTGGCTGGAGGTTTCCATAAGGGACGCAGCCCATGACAGTGTCCAAACTAAGCTCCGTGCCCCTCATTTGCCTAAAGTCAGGGTGGACTGGACTCTCTTCCTGTGAACCAGTAGTGATCAAATAGGCCTGCCTTTAATATTGCTTGGCTTCTCCAACTTGAGGCCTTCTAGCTTTGGGGTTTAGATTCTTTAAGTGAATTGGAGTCATGAAAATCAAACACCTATGGCCTAGCCTCTGCAGGGCTTTGAAGAACTCATTTGACCCAAAGGATCCCTATTCTCACTTGATGGATATCAGGAACCTACCAGAGGAAGGCAAGAGAGTTCATCAACAATATCTGATCTTTTTGCCATTTTGGTTTTGGATGCATGCATGGGATCTATCTTTAGATCCATCAGGTGCTGAGAATCTAAGCCACAGCCTCACACAGGGCCAACAGGCTGATTCAGACATATCCCAATCCTAAGCAATTAAGCAAAGAGTCACAGGTGATTCCCATTCATTTCCATTTGAAAACTGTTTTCTTCAGGGTTCACAAAGTGGTGGCTTGAGGCAAAAAACTTCCTGACATTCAACAGAACAATAGGTAAGCAAAAGGAACAAAGAGGGGTTTCTCCACTGAGACTTTCCTGGTCAACAGATATTTGAGATTTCTGAGATGCTAGCCATTTCTTTCAGCTATCAAGTACATAGCCATGTCACAGATCTTGGAGGTACAAATCTTGGACACAAAACCACGATACTATTCTGGAGAGTGGCCAGAATTGAGAAAGAAAACAGGAAATTAGGAAGCTTGTAGGTGTTGCCCATCCATAAGGCAAGCCAGAGTCCACTCATGAATTGGGCAGGATGAATGCTGGGAAGCTTTCTACTAGACAGGACACATCCATTGATGCATTGTCTTTTCTAATGTCTACAACAATGGACTCAGTGGGATACACACACATAGAAACACTCGCCTTGTCAAAGGACTTAATAGAAATATTCCACTCCATACCAAACAAACCGCCTTTCCTACCTATTCTCAGAACATGAGACAAAACCACAAACTCACACCCACACCCAAAAAGGCACCTCCTTCCCCCTAGTAGGTCTGTGACTCCCTGGAGTGTCGTCTGACTGGTGGGCCATTCTATGTTCTTCCAAAATGACCTCTCCTGTCTCAGATCATGTCTGCTTGGCCAACTCTGTGAAGTTCTCAAGAGCCAGCGGTGAGACACTACCTGCTTTCTCAGGAAAAGCCCCTCTTCAGAGGTTTCCTGGCATTTGGCCATCCTCACATCTGTAGGTACCAAGAAAGACTGACTCTGTCCTTGGTAAATCCAAACATGTCAGACCACTGGGACTAGGACAGGGACTGTCTCTTGGTGCCTGGCTTCCTGGATTTCAAGTTCAGAGAGTTCCATCACCAAGGAAGTGAGGTGAGATCACTTCCTTCAGGATATGAATGATGTCACTGCCTTGGCAACCACTTTGTCCTAACAGATGCTTCCAAAAGTATCATGAGGTGGAGGCTGTCCTGATTTTCATGGGACACTTTCTCTAGTTAGAATGTTATATCAACCATAAGCACCCGGGAACAGCTTCCACACAGGACTGGTTTGGTCCATGTTCTATACATTAAGAAGAGAGAGACTGATTCAGACACAACCCTCCATCCTGACCAGGATGATTGCCATGGAAGATGACTTTTGCTTTCTGAGGTACTTCATAGCTGCCTTCATCTTCACCAGGGATCATTTCTGCATGAACATTTGAGTTTCTCAGCAGGTGAAGATCCCCTAGATTCCTGTAGTTTAATACCCACACTGTTATTGCTCTCCTGCAAAGTGAGTGTATGGTTACGGTTAATAATATGTTCGATTTGGGTTAGGAATCATTCTGCAGGAAGAATAATGAGATTGGGAACCTGCGATATTTATAAGAATATATACGTGAAATATATGTATGAAAACGGGAATCTAAGAAAGATTTGAAGCCCAGAAGGGCATTGGGCCCTTTATTTGGATACTTAGTGTTGAATTATGTTCTGTACAGTTGTCTCAGTTAAATAGAAATACAGTGACATAGGACCTTGTACCTTGGATGATTGAATGTAGAAGAGAACATCCAGTCAAAAAGGGATAGTCAGTAGGATTAGGAAGATAGTCAGTAGGTTTAGGAAGAAGAGTGAGTATATGATTTGGAATAAAAAGCTTCTTTAGCAATAGGGTTTCGTTTAGAGAGTGAATGGAAATGTCAGCACATGTGAAGAGTCAGTCACAATGATGAACTGGGGAAAATATGTAGGAAAGCAGGTGTCAATAGAGACATTACGAAATCAGGCAAAGTATAAAGTGAGTGATAGGATTAGACATTTTCAACAGGGTTGAGTTTGAATACATAATCATAGGAAAAAACAAATATCTCGTCACAAATGGGAATGACATTTGAGAGCATTAGGCAACCTGGACATGGATGTTATTAGTTATCCACGTTCACTTTGCTTTTAGGCTTTGGTACAATCATAAGTGTGACATTTTTATGGTTTTTTTTTTTTTGTTCAGAATATTACTGTGATAAAATGTATATGTAGATCAGGTGGCATGAGTATTTCTTTCACCATTTCTGGGAGCAATATTTTGAAGACGTATACATTAGTATTAGGGGTACAAAGAGGTGTACCCTGTGTCTATTAATATAGAGATAATGCATGAATAGACCATGCTATGAATAAATAACGTAACTGATTCCACTTTAAATAATGGATTGAATTGATATGTGAAAATATATAAGAAATCTTATATTGATATACAATCATTCATTCCAACCAGTTATATTTCTAATGGTAATATTAGGATTATGGTTTATGATGAATGGTGTTTGAGTTTTGCTTTACACGTGATGATGTTAAACAAAAATAATATGTTTGGAAAGAAGTCTCATGAAAAGACCAGTCAAGAAACATGGAGGAATAGATGTGTTCTGAATCAGGAAGTGATTGATCGTGAAACAAATGCCTATAAATTTTCTAATTTGTGACTGAAATATATATCCCATCATGTGCATGAACTGAACACATAGTAATGTACAAGTGTTGAATAAAAATGAAAGTCAAAATACACATGTCCCCTAGGAATCTACTTGCATTCATTTTAAACTGGCTAAGTAACTGTAGAAATATTAGGGTTTGTATGCACCATTCACTGAATTTAGTTTTCAGTACTAGGAAACAATATGTATTTCAGGTGGATGATTATTTCTGAAAATAATCTTGTTGAAAGTTGATTATAAATCCACAGATATGAATATGAATGTATTTAGGGGCGTGCATAATAAGACACATATATTTCATATTTTGAAAAATCTAAAGAGTATATATATATATATATATATATATATATATATATATATATATACACACACACACACGCAAATGCACAGATATTAAAAAGTAGCAATACAGGAGATCCATTATGAAGGCAGGCATGGAGAATTCAAGTCTCTGATCTCTTCAGCTGCGCGGGCATAGGGAGTCGTAAACTGTCTAAATGCTGTTTGCTCAGAATCACTAGGCAATATTGACCTGTTGTGAATCTGGGGCGAACAGTCTGGGCCCCTCAGAACACACACAAAGCCCGGATTGGCTGCATTCAAGCTTAGATTCATCTGGTTTTTGTGACTCAGCACTAACATTCCCGCTGAAATAATTGGTCAGGCTTTCGGAATTGACAGAGTTAAAAGCCAACTGAGCCTTCATAGGCAGTGGCCACAGGATTGAAATGGGGCTTGGGAGAGAGAGTCAGGACCCAGCTGTTGCATTGGTCACCCAGCAAAGGGAACGAACGGTCACCATTTTAATGGTATACCACCATGGCAGCGAACTGACGTCACAGTCGGAGGAGATAACTTCATTGAAACCAGTGCGACAAGTATGTTATCCCATTGCCATCTCTCTCAACACCGCAGGGAAACCTCAAGGGCCCTTCCCACCTCTGCCGTAATGGCCCCTCCCAGCTCTCCAAGGAGCGCAATACCCAGACCTAGGGAATCAGGATTGGCTCGGGACTCGAGGCGTGTAATTGCGGGCTACCGCTCCCACCAGTGCTGACAATTGAGGTCTCTTACACCACCTACCGGGGCCATGGCTCCCGAAGGGCAAGCAAATTCGCTGGGGTTTCTCAGCCCCAAGCTCTACAAACTTAGGGTCTGAGGGAGGCAATTAAGGAGAGTGTGCCCAGCCGTTCATGGAAACAGGGCTACCAGGAGCAGAGGCCTGGCTTGTAACCAGTATTGTGGTGAGCGTCACAGGTGAGTGGGGCCTGGCTTGAGGAAGCACAAGAGAAGGCCCTAGGCACTCAGGGTTGGAGACCCGCCCAGTCTGGGAGGAAGAGCTGCTGCACAGTGATTGGTTCCCACTTATTGAGAGGAGAAGCTTGGCCCAGTGCGCACAGCTCCACCTACTGGAAGAGAAGTTAATTGAACTCTAGGACTGCATGTATTATTACTATTTTTTTATTTGTATTTTTTTCTTTTTCTTTCATTTTCATTTTTGTTGTTGTTGTTCATTAACTTTTTTAAATGTTTTTATTTTTTAATTTCTTTTATTTTATTATTATTATTATTAATATTATTATTTTAAATTTTAATTTTCAATTTTTTAATCATCATTATTACTTAAAATTTTCTTTCTTTATTTTCTATTTTTTTTGTCTTTTCATTTCATTTCAATTTTTTTATTCCCCCTTACTTGAATTCTACCTGCCCACTCTCATTCTCTTTAGTGACTTCTCCCTTCCCTTCTAATATCTTTCCTCTCAAGCATCAAATAAATTTATAAGAGTAAGCAGTAACTCAGTAGTCAAACAGAACGAGAAGTAACATGAGAAGCATAAAAAAGCAAGGAAGAAAAGGAGTACGAACAATGAAGGACAGCCTAAATATTCAAGAGCACCTAGAGTCATCAGAAAAATGGTCATATAAAGAACTCAAGGAATACCTTAGACAGATGGAATGGAACCTTAAAGAGGATACGAGACAGCAAAAACAAACAGTGATAGAACGCATTGAAAATAAATTACATAAACAGATAAAATAAGAAATTAAGCATCTTTATCAGGAGATAGATATTATTAGAAAAATCAAACAATAATTCTAGAAATCAAGGAAATGATAAACCAAATTAAAAATTCAATTGAGAGTATCACTAACGGTGTAGAGCAAGTAGAAGACAGAATGAAGACAAAATATATCATCTTGAAAAAAGTCTAGCCAACAAAGAAATGCTGTAAAAAATTATGAGAAAACATTCAAGAGATATGGAATAACATAAAAAAAAAAAACTAATGAGTCATATGGATAGAGGAAGGTACAGAGATTCAAACCAAGGGAATGAGAAATCTGCTGAATGAAATAATTACAGAAAACTTTCCAGAAATAAAAATGGAAAGGGATAAACAAATTGTAGATGCTTA
The DNA here is from genome assembly GCF_048772815.1 of Callospermophilus lateralis. NCBI lineage: Eukaryota > Metazoa > Chordata > Mammalia > Rodentia > Sciuridae > Callospermophilus > Callospermophilus lateralis. The sequence goes on along the minus strand of NW_027512401.1, from coordinate 247,219 downwards.
CAGGACATCGAGCACACAAAATCACAGTAGACCAATGCCAAGAAACATTGTTAGGAAGATATCCAATATACAGAACAAAGAGAAAATATTAAAAGCTACCAGAGAAAGGAGGCAGATTAGAATCATTACAATCAGGGGTAAACCAAAAAGGTTAACAATGGATTTTTCATCATAGATGCTGGAAGTGAGAAGATCCTGGAACAACGTACTTCAAACACTGAAAGACAATGGATGCCAACCAAGAATTATGTATCCAGCAAAATTAAGCTTAAGGTAAGACAACGAGATAAAAATATTTCATGATAAACAAAACCTAAAAGAATTTGCAGCCAGATAACCAGTATTGCAAAGCATCTTGAGCAAAACACTACACGAGGAAGAAATGAAAATCAACAACGAAAACCATGAGTGAGAAGTGCCTCAGTAATGACAGAGGGCGGGGGAAAAGCTAATCATGGAGAAACAAACTAATTTAAAAAAAAGATATAAGCAAACATGGGTGGCAGTACAAACCATATATCATTAGTAACTCTAAAAGTAAATGGCTTAAACTCTCGAATAAAGTGACATAGGCTTGTAACTTGAAATAAAAAAAAAAAATCCAACAATATATTGCCTCCAGGGGACACATCTGAATGGAAAAGACATACACAGGCTGAAGGTGAAAGATTGGGAAAATTTATACCATGCACACGGTCCTCGTAAGCAAGCAGGGGTGGCCATCCTCCTATCGAATAAAATCGACCTCAAGACTAATTTAATCAAAAGGGATAAAGAAGGACATTATATACTGCTAAAATGAACCATTCACCGACAAGACATAACAATTATCAATATTCACGCAGCAAATAATGGTGCTGCGATGTTCATAAAACAAATTCTCCTCAAGTTAAAGAATCAAATAGACCACAATACAATAATTATGGGTGACTTCAACTCACCTCTCTCACCATTGGACAGATCCTCCAAACAAAAGTTGAAAAAAGAAACTATAGAACTCAATCTCGCAATCAATACCCTAGACTTAACTGACATATATAGAATATATCAACCATCATCAAGTGGATATACTTTTTTCTCAGCAGCACATGGATCCTTCTCAAAAATAGACGATATGTTATGCCATAGGGCAACCCTCAGTAAATATAAAGGGGTGGAGATAATACCATGAATTTTTTGTGATCATAATGGAATGAAACTGGAAACCAATGATAAAAGAAGGAAGAAAAAATCATACATCACATCCAAAATGAAGAATATGTTACTGAATGATCAATGGGTTACAGAAGACATAAAGGAGGAAATCAAAAAATTCTTAGAGATAAATGAAAATACAGACACAACATATCAGATTCTATGGGGTACAATGAAAAGAAGTTTTAAGGGGTAAATTCATCGCCTAGAGGTCATTCCTCAAAATAGAAAAGAAAAACAAATAAATGAGCTCACACTTCATCTCAAAGCCTTAGAAAAGGAAGAGCAAAACAACAGCAAATGTAGCAGAAGGCAAGAAATAATTAAAATCATAGCGAAATTGAAACAAAAGAAACTATTGAAAAAATTAACAAAACTAAAAGGGGTTCTTCAAAAAGATAAATAAGATAGACAGACCCTTAGCCATGCTAACGAAGAGAAGAAGAGAGAGAAATCAAATTACTAACATACGGGATGAAAAAGGCAATATTACAACAGATGCTACATAAATACAGAAGAAAATTAGAAATTATTTTGAAAACCTGTATTCCAATAAAATAGAAAATAGTGAAGACATCGATAAATTTCTTAAGTCATATGATTTGCCCAGACTGAGTCAGGAGGAAACACACAATTTAAACAGACCAATATCAATGGATGAAGTAGAAGAAGCAATCAAAAGACTACCAACCAAGAAAAGCCCAGGACCGGATGGGTATACAGCAGAGTTTTACAAAACCTTTAAAGAAGAATTAATACCAATACTTCTCAAGTTATTCAGGAAATAGAAAAACTGGGAGCTCTGCCGAATTCATTCTATGAGGCCAACATCACCCTGATTCTGAAACCAGACAAAGACACCTCAAAGAAAGAAAACTACAGACCAATATCTCTGATGAACCTAGATGCAAAAATCCTCATTAAAATTCTGGCGAATTGGATAGAAAGGCACATCAAAAAAATCATGCACCATGATCAACTTGGATTCATCCCTGGGATGCAAGGAGGGTTCAATATATGGAAATCAATAAATGTTATTCACAACATCAATAGACTTAAAGATAAGAACCATATGATCATCTCGATAGACGCAGAAAAATCATTCAACAAAGTAGAGCATTTCTTTATGTTCAAAACATTTTAAAAACTAGGGATAACAGGAACTTACCTCGACATTGTAAAAGCTATCTATGTTAATCCTCAGGCTAGCATCATTCTGAATGGAGAAAAATTGAAGGCATTCCCTCTAAAATCTGGAACAAGACAGGGATGTCCTCTATCACCACTTCTATTCAATATAGTTCTCGAAAAACTGGCCAGAGCAATTAGAGAGATGAAAGACATTAAAGGCATAAAAATAGGAAAAGGAGAACTTAAATTATCACTATTTGTAGATGACATGATTCTATACATAGAAGACCCAAAAGGGTCTACAGAAAAAACTACTAGAACTCATAAATGAATGCAGCAATGTGGCAGGATACAAAATCAACATGAATAAATCAAAGGCATTTCTGTATATCAGCGACAAAACTTCTGAAACAAAAATGAGTCAAAACACTGCATTCCCAATTTCCTCAAATAATTAAATACTTGGGAATAAACCTAACAAAAGAGGTGAAAGATTTATATAATGCAAACTACAGAACCCTAAAAAGAGAAATAGAATAAGATCTTAGAAGATGGAAAAATATACCGTGTTCATGGATAGGCAGAACTAACATCATCAAAATGGTGATATTACCAAAAGTTCTCTATAGGTTTAATGCAATGCCAATCAAAATCCCATAGAAACTTTTTGTAGAAATAGATAAAGCAATCATAAAATTCAAATGGAAAAATAAAAGACCCAGAATAGCAAAAGCAATTCTAAGCAGGAAGTGTGAATCAGGCAGTATAGCGATACCAGATTTCAAACTATATTACAGAGCAATCATAATAAAAACAGCATGGTACTGGTACCAAAACAGGCGGGTGGACCAATGGTACAGAATGGAGGACACAGAAACTAATCCAAAAAGCTACAACTATCTTATATTTGATAAAGGAGCTAATGGCCTGCAATGGAGGAAGGATAGCATCTTCATCAAATGGTGTTGGGTAAACTGGAAATCCATATGCAACAAAATGAAACTGAATCCCCTCCTCTCGCCATGCACCAAAGTTAACTCAATGTGGATCAAGGAGCTAGATTCAAATCAGAGTCTCTGCATCTGATAGAATAAAAAGTTGGCTCCGATCTACATATTGTGTGGTCAGGCTCCAAATTCCTTAATAGGACACCCATAGAACAAGAGTTAATAATAAGAATCAACAAATGGGACTTACTTAAACTGAATTATTTTTTCTCAGAAAGAGAAACAATAAGAGAGGTAAATATGGAGCTTACATCATGGGAACAAATTTTTAGTCCTCACTCTTCACATGGAGCCCTAATATCCAGAGTATACAAAGTATACAAAGAACTTAGAAAATTAGACAATAAGATAACCAATAACCCAATGGGCCAAGGACCTGAACAGAAACTTCTCAGAGGAGGACATAGAATCAATTATCAAGTACATGAAAAAAATGCTCTCCATTTCTAGCAGTAAGAGAAATGCAAATAAAAACCACCCTAAAATACCATCTCAATCCAGTGAGATTGGCAGCCATTATGAAGTCAAACAACAACAAGTGCTGGCGAGGATGTGGGGAAAAGGGTACTCTTGTACATTGCTGGTGGGACTGAAACTGGTGTGGCCAATTTGGAAAGCAGTATGGAGATTCCTGGGAAAGCTGGGAATGGAAGCACCATTTGACCAAGCTATTGCCCTTCTCGGACTATTCCCTGAAGACCTTAAAAGAGCGTACTACAGGGATACTGCCACATGGATTTTCATAGCAGCACAATTCACAATTGCTACACTGTGGAACCAACCCAGATGCCCTTCAATAGATGAATGGATAAAAAAATGTGACTTTTATATACTATCGAGAATTACGCAGCACTAAAAAATAACAAAATCATGGAATTTGCAGGGAAATGCATGGCACTGAGCAGATTATGCTTAGTGAATCTAGCCAATCCCTAAAAAACAATTACCAAATGTCTTCTTTGATATAATGAGAGCAACTAAGAACAGAGCAGGGAGGAAGAGCATGAAGAAAAGATTAACATTAAGCAGAAACATGATGTGGGAGGGAAAGGGAGAGAAGAGGGAAATTGCATGGTAATGGAGAGAGACACTTATTGTTACACAAAATTACATATAAGAGGTTGTGGGAAAATAAACAAGGAGAGAAATGAATTACAGTAGGTATGGTAGAGAGAGAAGATGGGAAGAGAGGGGAGTGGGGATAGTAGAGTATAGGAAAGGTAGCAGAATACAACAGTAACTAATAGGGCATTATGTAAAAATATGGATGTGTAACTAATGTGATTCTGCAATCTGTATTTGGAGTAAAAATGGGAGTTCATAACCCACTTGAATCTAATGTATGAAATATGATATTCAAGAGCTTTGTAATGTTTTGAGCAACCAATAAAAGAAAAAAAAGTAGCAACATATATGCCAATAGAAATTCATCATGAAAAGTATATAATCCACAGATCGAAAAATGTTCATTTTACTGAACATGGATTCATGTATAATGTTTTTCAACTAGGAAGCTCACCCATAGGTTGAATTTTTAGTTCCAACAGCGTTTAGGAGGAGTGAACTCTTCTCTCAATTTGCATCTGCCAATTCAGCCACCTCACAAGTGTATACGAGTGATATCAGGTAGAATTCTATATGTGCATATAAAAATACATGTACTGAATAGGCTACAGAGAAAGGGAGACAGGGATTCACATATTTGCTAATTTTAAAAACACATTTAGAACTATTTCAACAAAAAAATTGACTAGACTTATAACTCCTACATTATATAATGCAAAAGGCAATTCCAACAATACACAATGCGTCCTCTGAACTGCTTGTGTTTCTTCTCTTTTTGGCTTATTTTTCACCATCATATTAGGATTATTAGTCAGAGACTAGTAGGGTATGGGTTAGTGTCAGGGATTCAGTATTTCAAATGGAAAATTGAAAAATGAATCCAATGTGTATGTAAATATGTGCTACACAAAAATCTTCCCACTCACATCCAGAACAATGCCTTGACATTACCTACGCCCCAAGTAAAACACAATTAGAGTAGAAAAGTGTGAAAATCTATGAATACATATATGGAATGGAATATGCTCGGGAGTTCACAACCTTGGAGGTGGTAGAGGAGTTTCCAAAAGTAAAGGACAGGGTAAACACTCCACAAAAAGGAGCTCTGCTGGCCTAAGAATTCTTGGGAAATGGCTTCTGAGGTTGGGCACTTGAAATATATGTTGTTGTCATGAGCTTTAGCTTCCTTTGTAGTGAGACCATCATAGCTGGGTCTGCATCTATGTAACCGAAAGACATGGTTTCTTATATTTCAATGAACATGAGGCAGCAGTGCTCAATTCTCTCTTTGTAGCTAAACTGTGTCCATTGGAAGCTAAGTGTCTCCCAGTGGGGACTGTGAAGACATTTGGTCATCCTCCACTTTTCGTGGTATTTCTTGCTGCTGCACTGGGAATTTGGTATTTGCTTCACAAAACATAAAAAGTTCATCTGAGATACAGTGCTGGAGGGAGTTCTGTCACGTGTGGTGGGTCAGGGTCTGCAGGAGAATGCACCAACCAGGCTTGTATCCCACATAGCTTGCCCCAATAACCATAGCAACCTGATTCTGAATATTGCCCTGAAAACTCTCCATTTAACAAGATGCCTTTACATATAAGGGTCTGATGTCTGCACTATATCAGTCACAAAAAATTTGGAAGCCAATGGCAGATTCACATGGCCCCAACATGATGTTTTATCACACACCTGCCCACCACTGCTCTAGCCCCCCTACTCAGCAGTCTCCAAATTACTGGCTTCTCTTGTTCTACACCATTTTAATGAAACCCAGTCAAAAACAAGGCACTGTCTGGTATACACATGATCAGCAACAGGACATCAAAAGTTTCTGCAGTGCCACCTGGTCATGGGAATTTCAAAAATTTCATGGTATTTATCTTGAAATTTTTCAAGGATGAAGTTAGAGGCACTGTGGGTTTCAATTCATTCAGGAACCATTAAGTGTTGAGAAAGTTCATTACAATGAACGCTCTGGAGAACTCTCACAGTCAATGCTTCTCAAACAGTTGCCAAAAGGTCTCCTAAAGCCAGGCCAACTGACATCTACAATGTGAGGTCCATGTGTGTTTTGACTCTCAAATATGGGTGCTAAGTCTTTCAGAATAAAATCATGTGATATCCTGGCTGAGATTCTCAGGCCTCTGTGGAAACCACCCTGGGCCTAGATCTCAGTTTCCAAGAATGAGTCTCATGCGTGGCCTCCTAAAATCCCAACACAATTCGTGGCAATACTTCTCTGAGGTCAGTTTCAGAACTCAGTCTCTAAGGGGAATCACACCAGAGTTCAAGCCCAGGTGGACCCAGTCATCCCTTCCATCCGCCAAAAAATGACCACAATTAAAATCAAAACACTCCCACAGGGCCATCATCTTCTTCCATGTAGACACTCATCATAACCTCCAGCTGGAGGTTTCTATGAGCCCAAATAAGCTCACTTGCCCCTCATTTGCCTAAAATCATGATGGCCTGGACACTCTTCCTGTGAACCAGGAATGATCAAATATTCCTGCTGTTAAAGTGTTCCACTTCTCCAATTTGAGGCCTACTGGCTGTAGGGTATAGATTCTTTATGTGATTTGGAGTCATGAGAAAACCCAAGCAAATATGGGCTAGCCTCTGCAGGGATTTCAAGAACTCATTTGACCCAAAGGATCCCTATTCTCACTTTATGGAGGTCAGGAACCTAAAACAAGAAGGCAAAAATATTCATCAACAATGACTGCTCTTTTGGCCATTTTAGTTTTGGAAGCACATGGGATCTTTCTTTAGATCCATCAGGTGCTGAGAATCAAAGCCACAACCTCATACAAGGACAAGAGGCTGATTCAGACACATCTCATTCCAAATCAATTAAGCAAAGAGCCACAGGTGATGTCCATACATTTCCATATGAAAACAGTTTTCTTCAGGCTACACAAAGGGGTGGCCTGAGGCAAAGACCTTCCTGACATTCAGGGTAATAGAAATAGAAGTAAGCAAATGGCCCAAAGAAGGGTTTCTCCACTGAGACTTTACTGGTCACACTGAAATCTGAGTTTTCTTAGATGCTCCCATTCCCTTCAGCAATCCAGCACATGGCCATGTCACAGAATCTTGTGGTGTTACATATTTGGGAAACAAAACCATGAGCCTATTCTGGAGAGTGGCCAGAATTCACGAAGAAAACAGGAACTTTAGAAGATAGTAGATGTTGCCCATCCATAAGGCAAGCTGCAGTCCATTCATTAATTGGGCAGTATGAATGCGGGGAAGCTTTCAACTAGAGACAACACATCCATTGATGCATTCTCTTTTCTAATGTCTACAACCACGGATACAGTGGGATACACAGACCTAGAAACACTCACCATGTCAAACGACTTACTAGAAACAGTCCACTCCAAACCAAACAAACCACTTTTCCTACCTATTCTCAGAACATGAGAAAAAACCACAAACTCACACCTACAACGGCAAAGGCACTTACTTCCCCCAAATAGGTCTGTGACTATCTGGAGTGTCTTCTGACTGGTGGGCCATATTATGTTCCCACAAAATGGCCTGTCCTGTTTCAGATCCGGTCTCCTTGTCCAACTCTGTGAAGTTGTCAGGAGCCAAAGGTGAGCCACTACCTGCTTTCTCAGGAAAGGCCCCTCATCAGAGCTCTGCTGGCATTTTTCCATCCTCACATCAGTAGGTACCAAGAAAGACTGACTATGTCTTTGGGAAAAGCAAACAAGTTAGCCCACTGGAACTGGGAGTGGGACTGGCTCTGGGTGCCTTCCTTCCTGGATCCCAGGTTCAGAGAATTCCATCACCAAGGAAGTGAAGTGAGGTCACTTCTTTCAGGAACTGAATATGGTAACTACCTTGGTAACCACTTTGTGCTAACAGTTGCATCCAGGGTTCCCATGAGATGGAGGCTGCCCCAACATCCTGTGACACATTCAGAAGTTAGAATGGTATATCAACCATAGGCACCAGGGAACAGCTCTCCACAGAGGCCTGGTTCAGTCCATCTTCTCTTCATTAAGAAGAGAGAGGCTGATTCAGACTATCAATTAATCCTGACCAGGTTGTTTGCCATGGAAGATGACTATTGCTCTCTCAGGTCCTACATAGCTGCCTATATCTTCTGCAAGGATCATTTCTCCATGGATCTTTGATGTTCTCAGCAGGTGGAAGATCATCTACATTCCTATATTGTAAGACCCACACTGTCCCTGCTCTTAAGTAAGTTATACTGAGGGAACAGTGTATGGTTAGGGTTAATAACATGTTCAATTTGGGTTACAAATCATTCTGCGGGATGAATAATGGTATTGGCAAAATGCGATATTTACAAGAGTATATATGTGAAACATAAGTATGAAAGCAGAAATCTAGGTAAGATTTGAAGCCCAGAAGGGCATTGGGGACTTGAGTGGGATACTTAGCTTTGAGTAATGTGCAGCACAGATGTCTCAGATAAATCAATATACACTGGCATCGTACCTTGTACCTTGGATATTGAATGTTGAAGAGAACATCCAGTCAAAAACTGATAGTCGGTAGGATTAGGAAGGTAGTTGGTAGGTTTAGAAAGAAGAGTGAGTATAGGATTTGGACCAAAAGTTCTTTCGCAATAAGATTTCGGGTAGAGAGTGTATGTAAATGTAAGCACATGTGAAGAGTCAGTCACAATGATGAACTGGGGAAAAATATAGGAAAGCAGATATCAATAGAGACATTAGGAAATCAAGCAAAGTACAAATTGTGTGATAGGGTTAGACATTGTCAACAGGTTTGAAGTTGAATATATAATCTTAAGAAGAAACAAATATGTAGTCAAAAATAGAATTGATATTTGAGAGCATTAGGCAACCTGGACATGGATGTTTTTAGTAATCCATGCTCACTTTCCATTTACGCTTTGGTACAATTGTAAGTGTGACCTTTGCTTTTTGTGTCCAGAATATTTCTGTAATAAAATGTGTATGTAGATCAGGTGAAAAGAGTATTTCTTCCACCAATTCTGCGAGCAATATTTTGAAGACTTACAAATTAGTATGGGGGTACAAATAGGTGTACCCTGTTTCAATGAATATAGACATAATGCATGAATAGACCATACTGTGAATAAATAGTATAACTGGATCCACTTTAAATAATGGATTGAATAAATATCTGAAAATTTATAAGAAATTTTATATTGATATGCAATCATTCATTACAACCAGTTATATATCTAACGATAATCTTAGGATTATGGTTTATCATGAAGGGTGTGTGAGTTTTGGTTCAAAATTGATTATGGAAATCGAAAATAATATATTTGGAAAAAAGTCTCATGAATAGACCAGTCAAGAAACATAGAGGAATACATGTGTTCTGGAGCAGGAAGTGATTGAAAGTGAAACAAATGCCTATAAATTTGCTAACTAGTGAATAAAATATATATACTGAGATTTGCATAAACTGAAGAAATAGTAATGTACCAGTGTGGAATAAAAATTAATGTCAAAATACACATCATGTCCCATAGGAACCTACCTGCATTGATGTTAATCTGGGTCAGTTAAAGTAGACATATTAGGATTTGTATGCACCTTTTACTGAAGTTAGTTTTCAGTACTAGGAAACAAATATGTATTTCGGGTGGATGAATATTTCTAAGAATAATCTTGTGAAAAGTTGATTATTAATCCACATACATGAACATGAATGAATTTAGGGAGTGTATATAAGACACACATATTTCATATTTTTAAAAATATGGAGAGTATATATATATATATATATATATATATATATATATATATACTCTCCATATATATATATATATGTATATATATATATATATATATATATATATATATATATACATATATACACACACACACACACACACACACACACACACACTAACACAGACATTAAAAAGTAGCAATATATATGCCAATCGAAATTCATCATGAAATATATATCATAAAGATGCAAAAACATTCATTTTAGTGAACATGGGTTTATGTATAATGTTGTTCCACTGGGAAGCTCACCCATAGGTTGAATTTTCAGTTCCAACAGCGTTTAGGAGGAGTGATCACTTCTCACACTTTGTATCTGCTAAGTCATATACCTCACAAGGATGTACGTGTGATACCTTGTAGGATTCTATTTGTGCATATAAAAATACATGTGCTGAATAAGCTCCAGAGAATGGGAGACAGTAATTCACATATTTGTTAACTTTAAAAACACATGGAGAACTATTTCAATTAAATATTGAATAGATTTATAACACCTACCCTTTATCATGCAAAAGGCAAGTCCAACTCTGAACTGCAAGTATTTATGTACTGTTTGGGTTATTTTCTTCCATCATATTTGGATTAGTAGTCAGAGTCTAGTAGAATATGGGTTAGTGTCAGGGATTCAGAATTTCAAATGGAAAATAGAAAAATTAATCTTCTGACTCTCATCCAGAACAATGCCTTGTCATTAATTTCGCCCCAAGGGAGACACAATTAGAGTAGAAGAGTTACAAAATCTGTGATTACATTTCTGGAATAGAAAATGCTCAGGAGTGCACAAACTTGGAGGTGGAATAGGAGTTTCCAAAAGTAAGGACAGGGTACACACTCCACAAACATGAAGCTCTGCTTGCCTAAAACTTCTTGAGAAACTGCCAGTGAAATTGGGCACTGAAATATAGGTTGTTGTCAGGAGTTAAGCTTCCTTTGTAGTGAGACCCTCAAAGCTGTGTCTGCATCTATGAGACCTGGAGGACAACATTTCTCATTTTCCAATGAACACGAGGCAGCAGTGCTGAATTCTCTCTTTGTAGGTAAACTGTGGGCACTGGGGGCTTATTGTCTCCCCGTGTGGACTGTGAAACCATTTGGTCATCCTCCACTTTTCGTGGTGTTCTTGCTGCTGCACTTGGAGTTTGGTTCATGCTTCACGAAATACAAGGAGTTCAACTGGGAAACAGTGCTTGAGGTAGTTCTGTCACGTGTGGTGGGTCAGGGTCTGCAAGAAAATTCACCAACCAGGCTTCTATCTCTCAAAGATTGCCCGCTTGTCCATAGCAACCTGATTCTGAACATTGCCCTGAAACTACGCCATATAACAAGATGCTTTTACATATAAGGGTCTGATGTCTGCACTCTGTCAGTTACAAGCCATTTGGAAGCCAATGGCAGATACAAATGGCCCCACCATGATGTTTTATCACACACCTCTCCACCACTGCTCTAGGCCCACTACTCAGCAGGCTCCAAAATACTGGCTTCTCTGTTCTAAACAAATTTCATGAAACCCTGTCAATCAAGGCACTGTCTGGTACACTCATGGTAAGCAACAGGACATCGAAAGTTTCTACAGTTCCACCTGGTCATGGAAATTTCAAAAATTTCGTGTTATTTATCTAGCCATTTTTCAAGGACGACGTTGGATGCACTGTGGATTTCAATTATTCAGGAACCATTAAATATTGAGAAAGTTCATTTCAAAAAAATTCTAGAGAACTCTCACAGGCAAGGCTTTCCAAAGAGTGGACAAAGGTCACTTGAAGCCAGGACCATTGAGGTCTACAATGTGAGGTCCTATGTCTTTTGACTCTCAACTATGGCTGCCAAGTCTTTCAGAATAAAATCATGTGATATCCAGGCTGAGATTCCCAGTTCTTTGTGGAAAGCCACCCTGGTCCTAGATCTCAGGTTCCAAGGGCGACTCTCATGCGTGGCCTCCTAAAATCCCAACACAATTCATGGCAATACTTCTCTGAGATCAGTTTCAAAACTCAGTCTCTACGTGGAAACACACCAGAGTTCAAGACCAGTTGACCCAGTCATCTCTTCCAACCGCCACACCAATGACCAGAATTAAAACCAAAACACTCCCACATGGCCCTCATTTTCTTCCATATAGTCACTCATCATAACCTTGGCTGGAAGTTTTTATGAGGCACACAGCCCAAGACAATGTCAAAATAAGCTCCCTTGCCCTTCATTTGTCTAAAGTCAGTGTTTCCTGGACAACGTTCCTGTGAACCAGGACTGATCAAAGAGGCATGCCATTAATACTGTTCCGCTTTTCCAATTTGAGGCATACTGACTGTCGGGTATAGTTTCTTTATGTGATTTGCAGTCATAAGAAAACCCAAGCACCTATGGGCTAGCCTCTGCAGGGCTTGAAGAACTCAGTTGACCCAAAGATCCCTGTTATCACTTGATGGAGATCAGGAACCTTACAGAGGAAGGCAAGAGACTTCATCACAATGACTTCTCTTTTGGCCATTTTGGATTTGGATGCACACATGGGATCTTTCTTTAGGTCCATCAGGTGCTGAGAATCTAAGCGATAATCTCAAACTGCACTGAGAGGCTGATTCAGACATATCCCTTTGCAAAGCAATTAAGCCAGGAGCCACAGGTGATGCCCATTTATTTCCATTTGAAAACTGTTTTTTTCAGGCATTGGAAATGTGGGGCCTTAGGCAAAGACCTTCCTTACATTCAGGGCAACAGAACAATAGGTAAGCAAAATCCCAAAGCAGATTTTCTCCACTGAGACTTTCCTGGTCACACTGATATCTGAGTTTTCTGAGACATTCACCATTCTCTTCAGCTATCCAGTACATGGCCATGTCCCAGATTGTGGAGGAGATACATATCTTGAACACAAAACCATGAGCCTATGGGAGAGTGGCCAGAATTCAGGAAGAAATCACGAATGTAGGAAGGTAGTAGGTGTTGCCCAACCATATGGTAACCTGCAGTCCATTCATAAATTGGACAGGATGAATTCTGCGAAGATTTCTACTAGACAGGACACATCTATTTATGCATTCTCTTTTCTATTGTCTACAACCACGGACACAGTGGGATATGCAGACATAGAAACACTCGCCTTCTCAAAGGACTTACTAGAAACAGTCCACTCCAAACCAAACAAACCGACTTTCCTACATATTCTCAAAACATGAGACAAAATCAAAAACACACACACACACACACCCACAAAGGCACCTTCTTTCCCCAAATAGGTCTGTGACTATCCAGAGCGTCCTCTGACTGGTGGGCCATACTATGTTCCCCCGAGACGGGCTGTGCTATGTCAGATCTGGTCTCCTTGGCCAAAACTGTGATGTTATCAGGAGCCAGCGGTGAGCCACTGCCTGTTTTCTCAGGTAAAGCCCCTCTTCAGAGCTTTCCTGGCATTTGTCCATCTTCAATTTAGTTGCCAAGAAAGACTGACTCTGTCCTTCTTAAATCCAAACATTTGAGACCACTGGGACTTGGACTGGGACTGCCTCAGGGTGCCTGGCTTCCTGGATCCCAAGTTCAGAGTGTTCTATCAACAAGAAAGTGACATAGGTCACTTCATCTAGAACTGAATGAGGTCACTGCCTTGGCAACCACTTTGTCTTAACAGTTGCTTCCAAGGGTCCCTGAGATGGATCCTGCCCCTACTTCCTATGACAGTTTCACAAGCTAGAATGGAATATCAACCACAGGCACCCGGGAACAGCTCTCCACACAAGCCTGGTTTGGTCTATCTTCTCTACATTAAGAAGAGAGAGACTGCTTCAGACACATCCCTTCATCCTGACCTGTTTTTTTTTTGTCATGAAAGATGACTTTCGCACTCTCAGGTCCTTCATAGCTGCCTACATCTTCTTTAGGGATCATTTCTGCATGGACCTTTGAGGTTCTCTGCAGGTTGAAGATCTCCTACATTCCTGTATTGTAAGACCAACTCTGTCCCTGCTATTCTGTAAAGTTAGATTGAGGGAACAGTGTATGGTTACGGTTAATAACATGTTTGATTTGGGTTAGGATCATTCTGCTGGATGAATAATGGTATTGGGAACCTGCGATATATATAAGATTATATAGGTGAAATATATGAATGAAAACAGAAATCTCGGTAACATTTGAAGCCCAGAAGGGCATTAGGTCCTTGATTGGGATACTTAGCATTTAATTATGTTCTGCACAGATGTCTCAGATAAATCTATACACAATGGCATAGGACCTGATACCTTGGATGATTGAATGTTGAGGAGAACAACCATTCAAAGAGGGAGAGTCGGTAGGATTAGGAAGATAGTTGATAGGATTAGAAAAAAGTGTGAGTATAGCATTTGGACAAATAGTTCTTTAGCAATAGGTTTTCAGGTAGACAGAAAATGTAAATGTCAGCACATGTGAAGAGTCAGTCACAGTGATGAAATGGGGAAAATATGTAGGAAAGCAGATATCAATAGCGACATTAGGAAATCAGGCAAAGTATAAAGTGAGTGATAGCAATAGACACTTTCAACAGGCTTGAGATTGAATATATAATCTTAGGAAGTAACAAATATGTAGTCACCAATAGGATTGACATTTGAGAGCATTAGGCAACGTGGACATGGGTGATTTTCATAACCCATACTCACATTCCATTTAGGCTTTGGTACAATCGTTAAGTGTGACTTTGCATTTTGTGGCCAGAATATTACTGTGATAAAACGTATATGTAGATCAGGTGACATGAGTCTTTCTTGCACCATTTCTTGGAGCAATATTTTGAAGGGGTATAAATTAGTATTGGAGGTACATATAGGTGTACCATGTATGTATGAATATAGAGATAATGCATGAATAGACCATACTGCGAATAAATAATATAACTTGTTCCAACTTTAAATAATGGATTGAATTGATATCTGAAAATACACAGGAATCATATATTGATATATATACATTCATTCCAACCAGTAATACATCTAATGGTAATATTACGGTTGTGGTTTATCATAAAGAGTGTGTGAATTTTGCTTCAAAATTGATTATGGAAATCGAAAATAATGTGTTTGGAAAGAAGTCTCATGAAATGACCAGTCAAAAACAAGGAGGAATACATATGTTCTGAAGCAGGAAGTGATTGAATGTGTTACAAATTTCTTTAAATTTGTGAACTTGTGGATGAAATGTATATTCTATGATGTACAAAAACTGCAGAAATAGTAATGTACCAGTGTTTAATAAAAATGAGCGTCAAAATACACATCATGTCCCATAGGAATCTACTTGCATTGATGTTAAAGTGGGTCAGCTACTGTAAAAATAAAAGGATTTGTTTGCACCATTCACTGAAGTAACTCTTTAGTACTAGAAAACAAATATGTATTTCAGGTGGATGAATATTTTTAAAATAATCTTATGAAAAGTTTAATATAAAACCACATACATGAACAAGAATGAATTTAGGGAGTGTATAATAGGACACATATATTTTATATTTTGAAAAATCTAGAGAGTATATATATATATATATATATATATATATATATATACACACACACACACACACACACACACACACACAAAACACACACAGAGACATTGAAAAGTAGCTATATATATGCCAATTAAAATTCATTGTGAAATATATATCATCCACAGATCCAAAAATATTAATTTTACTGAACATGGATTTATGTATAATGTTCTTGAACTAAGAAGCTCACTCATAGTCTGAATTTTCAGTTCCAAAATTATTAATGAGGAGTGATCTCTTCTCACACTTTGTATCTGCCAAGTTAGCCACCTCTCAAGAATATACGTGTGATACCAGGTAGGATTCTATATGTGCGTATAAAAATACATGTGCTGAATAGGCTACAGAAAAATGGAGACAGGAATTCACAGATGTGTTAACTTTAAAAACACATGCAGAACTATTTCAACAAAAAAATTGACAAGATTTATAACTCCTACCCTATATCATACAAAAGGCAAGACCAACTATACACCATGCCTCTTCTGAAGTGCTAGTATTTCTATTCTGTTTTGGTTATTTTTCTCCATCATATTAGAATTAATAGTCAGAGTCTAGTAGGGTATGGGTTAGTGTCAAGGATTCAGTATTTCGAATGGAAAATTGAACAATGAATCCAATGTGTATGTAAATATGTGCTACACAAAATTATTCCCACTCTCAACCAGAACAATGCCTTGAAAATCCCTTCACCCCAAGTAAGACACAATTAGAGGAGAAGATTTAGAAAATCTGTGAATAAATTTGTGGAATGCAATATGCTCAGGAGCTCACAACCTTGGAAGTGGTAGAGTAGTTTCCAAAAGTATGGGACAGGGTAAAAACTCCACAAACATGGAGGTCTGCTGGCCTAGAGACTTCTTGAGAAACTGCCTGTGAGGTTGGGCACTTGAAAAATATGTTGTTGTCAAGAGCTTTAGCTTCCTTTCTAGGGAGACCATAAAAGCTTGGTCTGCATCTATGAGACCTGGAGGACATGGTTTCTTATTTCCCAATGTACATGAGGCAGCAGTGCTGAATTCTCTTTTTAGATAAACTGTGGCCACTGGGGGCTAAATGTGTGCCGGTGTGCACTGTGAAGGCATATGGTCATCTTCCATTTTCGTGGTGTTTCTTCCTGCTGCACTGAGAGTTCGGTATTTGCTTCACAAAATACAAGGAGTTCAACTGGGTCACAATGCAAGAGGAAGTTCTGTCATGTATGGTGGGTCAGGTTTTGCAGGAGGATACAAGAACCAGGATCCTATCCCACATATCTTGCCCCCTTGACCATAGCAACCTGATTCTGAACAATGTCCTGAAACCTCTCCATATAACAACTTGCCTTTACATGGAAGGTTCTGCTGGCTGCACCATGTCAGTCACAAGCCATTTGGAAGCCAATGGAAGATTCACATGGCCCCACCACAGATGTTTATCACATACCTGCCCACCACTGCTCTAACCTACTACTCAACAAAGTCCAACTTACTGGCATCTCTGTTCTACACCATTTACATGAAACCCAGTCAATCAAGGCACTGTCTGGTATATTCATGATCAGCAACAGGACATCAAAAGGTTTTCCAGTGCCACCTGGTGATGGGAAATTCAAAAATTTCATGGTATTTATCTAGCCATTTTTTAAGGATGAAGTTGGAGGCACTGTGAGTTTCAATTTTTTCAGGAACCATTAAATGTTTAGGAAGCTCATTTCAATGAAATCTCTGGAGAACACTCACAGGTAAGGCTTCCCAAAGAGTGGCCAGAAGATCATATGATGCTATGCCCATTTAGGTCTACAATGTGAAGTCCATATGAGTTTTGACTCTCAACTATGGGTGTCACGTTTTTCAGAATAAAATTTGTGGTATCCTGGCTGAGAGGCTCAGTGCTCTGTGGAAAGCCACCCTGGGCCTAGAACTCAGTTTCCAAGGGCGATGCTCATGCCTGGCTTCCAAAAATCTCAACACTATTCATGGCAATACTTCTCTGAGGTCAGTTGAAGAACTCAGACTCTAAGGGAATCACACCAGAGTTCAAGAACATGTGGACCAAGTCATCTCTTCCAACCGCCACCCAAATGACCACAATTTAAACCAAAACACTCCAACGTGGCGCCCATCTTCTTCCATATAGACACTCACAATAAACTCCACTATGGCTGGAGTTTTCCATGAGGGGCATAGCCCAAGACAGTGTCCAAAATAAGCTCTTTTGCACCTAATTTGCCTAAATTCAGGGTGGCCTGGACACCCTTCTTGTGAACCAGAAGAGATTAAATAGGCCTCCCGTTAATACTGCTCCGCTTCTTCAATTTGAGGCCAAATGACTGTGGGGTTTGGATTCTTTATGTGAATTGGAGTCTTGAGAAAACCCAAGCAACTATGGGCTAGACTCTGCAAGGCTTTGAAGAACTCATTTGACCCAAAGGATCCCTAATCTGACTTGATGGAGGTCAGGAAAGTTACAGAGGAAGGCGAGAGACTTCATCCACAAGGACTGCTCTTTTGGCCATTTTGGTTTTGGATGTACACATGGGATCTTTCTTTAGATCCATCAGGACCTGAGAATCTAAGCCACAGCCTCACACAGGGTAAATAAGCTGATTCAGACACATCCTTTCCAAAGCAATTAAGCAAAGAGCCACAGGTAATGCCCATTCATTTCCATTTGAAAACTGTTTTCTTCAGGCTTCACAAAGTGGTGGACTGAGGAAAAGACCTTCCTGACATTCAGGGCAACAGAAGAGTAGGTAAACAAAAGGCCCCAAGCAGGGTTTCTCCACTAAGACTTTCCTGGTCACACTGATATCTGAGTTTTCTGAGATGCTCACCATTCCCTTCAGCTATACAGGACATGGTCATGTCACAGAGCTTCGAGGTTGTACATATCTTAAACAGAAAACCATGAACCTATTCTGGAGAGTGGCCAGAATTCAGGAATAAAACAGAAACTAAGGAAGATAGCAGGTGTTGCACATCAATAAGGCAAGCTGCAGTCCATTCATAAATAGGGCAGGATGAATGCTGTGAAGCTTCCTACTAGACAGGACATATTAATTGATGCATTCTGTTTTCTAATGTCTACAACCACGGACACAGTGGGATACACAGACATAGAAATTCTCGCCTTGTCAAACGACTTACTAGAAACAGTTCACTCCAAACAAAACAAACCGCCTTTCATACCTATTCTCAGAACATGAGACAAAACCACAAACCCACACCCACACCACAAAGGCACCTCCTTCCCCCAAGTAGGTCTGTGACTATCCGGAGTGTCCTCTGTCTGGTGGGCCTTATTATGTTCCCTGGAAATAGCCTGTTCTGTCTCAAATCTGGTCTTTTGGCCAACTCTGTGAAGTCGTCAGGAGCCAGCGGTGAGCCACTGCGTGCTTTCTCAGGAAAGGCCCCTCTTCATAGCTTTCCTTGCATTTGGCCATCCTTACATCAGTAGGTCCCAAGAAAGACTGAGTCTGTCCTTGGTAAATCAAAATAAGTTTGACCACTGGGACTGGGACTGGGACTGGCTCTGGGTGCCTGGCTTCCTGGATTCCAAGTTCAGAGAGTTCCATCACCAAGGAAGTTAGGTGAAGTCACTTAATTTTGGAACTGAATGAGGTCACTGCCTTGGCAACAACTTTGTCCTAACAGTTGCTTCCAAGGTTCCCATGAGAGGGAGGCTGCTCCTACTTCCTGTGACACTTTCACAGGTCAGAGAGGTATGTCAACCATAGGCATGCAGGAGCAGCTCTCAACACATGCCTGCTTTGGTCCATCTTCTCTACATTAAGAAGAGAGTGGCTGATTCAGACACATCCCTTCATCCTGAGCAGGTTGTTTGCCATGGAAGAATTTTGCTCTCTCAGGTCCTTCATACTTGCCTACATCTTCTCCAGGGATCATTTCTACGTGGGCCTTTGAGGTTTTCAGCAGGTGGAAGATCCTCTATTTTCCTGTATTTTAATACCAATTCTGTCCCTGCTCTTCCGTAAAATTAGATTGAGAGAACAGTGTATGGTTAGGATTAATAACAGTTTCGATTTGGTTTAGAAAGAAAACTACACGGTTGAGCAAACAGGGTCCTACAGTTAGCAATAATATGAGGAATTTTAATGGACCGGCCATGGCAGATAAAAGCGCAGTTAATCAGGTCACTATGTGAACCAAGACTCAAACCTCCCTTTTGGGGCCTCTGTCTCTCTTTGACGCTCTTCAAGTCGTTTTCTTAATTTATTCATAGATTCTTTTACAACTCCAGTATTGTCGGCACAAAAACAACATTCTTCCCTCAATGCAAGCAAAAAGGCACCTTTCTCTCATGAAGAGGAGGTCCAACACTCGCCTGCTTTGTAAAACAACTTCAGAAAGAGAGAGGTTAAAATTCCTGTAAAGCTGTGATGTCGGTTTTTAATGTCTTTAAGGTTTGGCCTATTTCTGCTTCTAATTGTGTCTTTGTTGTGTCTCATGGACTAGCCCACCCCTTAAGCAACTATTATTTCTAATAGGATGGCTAAAGTGAGGGATACAGGTTCCCGCTGGAACCGGGTTGTATGCCCCCCTATTTGATCTTTAAATGAACCTACGTCATGATAGAGAACTCTGGAAAACATCTGCATCATTACATAATTAATCACATATATTGACCATTTTATGAAAACATAAATAATGTTAAAGTGTATAGAATTATACTGTTGTAGGGATGGACAAGGAAAGGGACCTAAGATAGCACCAAACACAGGAAAACAGCCTTATTTGGTTGCATCCGGATTTAGAGGGCATTGCTTCTGTTGTAATCAATTAATCCCCTGAACCCCAAGTTTTGGTAGTTTTAGAATTTGTACCCAATATGTAAGGGAAGTGGATCAGAAGTTCACAGTCTGTAGAAATTCACAAAAATCAGTTTTTGTTTCTGTTTTTGTTCCTCTGTTCTGGGCAAGTTAACTTTTCAAGGACACCTTGGAAAGGGAGAGCTTTTTTGTCTCTTTTTTTTCTCCCTGCCAGCTGTCACCATGAAGCCCAGTTGGTAACTTTTTTATCTTAGAAATGTAGTCATCTCTGTGAAGCCCCAGCTCAAGGCCAGAGGCTTTGTTCACATATTTTGTGAAAACCTAGTAAGGCGGTGTCAAGCTTAGGGGTGGTGATTTTTCCAGCCAGTGGCCAAGTAGAACAGGGCAACACGAAAAGTGGAAGTTTATCTACATTGAACTCTTTCAGAGGGACTCTTTTGCTGAAAGACCTAATGTAAGCCTCGGTGAAGACTTCTGGAGAAGGTTATTTAAGACATATCTATGGACCTGGTACAGAGGGGGAAGACTGGGAAGGCGAGGCTGAGAGCAGCTCCGTGGATCTGAGAATGAGGAAGATGAGATGTAAAAGAATAATGGAAAAGGGGTTTGGGATTTTCCTAGAACAAAACTTGAGCAGTAGAACAGGTAGAGCAGAGGTGAAGATGGGAGTGAGTATTCCAAAAACCCCTGAGGGACTTTAAATTTTTAGAAACCTGTTTTCAGTGATGACAAAGCAACTTTAAAGGTCATTTTTATTACATCTTGGATAGGGGTCTGAGGGCTCTTCTCAGCTGGTTTGAGCTTTGGTTTAGCTTCTTAGAGGACTTGGTGGGACCTAGTGCACGCACAGACAGAAAAAGAGAGGAGTGAGTGAGTGGAGGGGTACCTCGGTACCTGCTACCTCAGCAAGGGGGCAATGGTCTGAGAACTGGCAGAGGTTTGGGTTTTTGATCTAGTAATTGGAGGTGAGAAATCACGTTGCTGAGGTGGGAGTGACAGCAGAGACTCTAGAGCAGAAGACTGAGGGTGAGGAACTATTGGAGAAGCATAGTACAGGATGTGAGTGAAGGAGGGAAAAGGATTCCACATAGGGGAATTTTCCCCTTTTGAGCACTTGCCGAAGTTAAAAATGTCACGCAGAATTTGAGGATCTAGAGAACCCTCTGGGGGCCATAGCTTTTGGTTGTCTAATTGGTAATATGGCCAATGCTGTGTACTGAATGTGATGAGGAGTTTGGGTTCCACCAGGCAGCCCCGGTATGCTCACATCCCCATGAGTTACACAAGAAGTTGGCTTTTCCCCCACACAGCCATGGCTGTTTGTGGCTTTGATAGTCCGCCGGGCATACATCATAATCTAGGCTAGCCAACCTGAATCTGGCTCGCGTTTCTGTGCATCCATAATGTTTGTTTCAATTATCTATGGAACGGAAGGGATTTAATGAAACTTTAGTGGGATCCTCTTCATCAGGGTTATCTCAATAGGAAAGACGTATACCAAGCTGAAAAATGTCTGGGTGGAGAGATAGCCACCAGGTCCCTAAGGGGGCTGTATGCGAGATATACCATACTTCTTGTCTAGTAGGATTTGAGATCAGCCTTCACTGCTGAACAGGCTGATGAGGGTTAGGAGTACTGGTGGCCAAGTTGAGAGTCTACAGTCTTGTCCACATAGCGAATATGAAATTTGAAATGGTTACCAGTCTTTTCCAGTTTCCAACCAGAGTCTGGACACAGCGAAGGCTTTAGATGAGAGGCATGGATCCAAAAAGTGATTCTGTCTACTTTTACCGCTGTAGGTGTTATAAGTAGCACCTGGTATGTTCCTTTCCAGCGGGGTTCTAGGAATGACACCTGATGTTGTCTTATGTAGACGAAGTCTCTTACTTGATATTGATGTGGAATCCCCTCGTCCCCAGGTTGGTAGGCAGTGGCCAGCTGTTTCCACAGTTATCACTGAGTTCTTTCAATGGCTTTAAGTCTGTCAAGCAAGGGGTGTGGAAGGGATTGTTAGGCCTTAGAGTTGGGGATTAGGTCCCTTACTGGATGATGGGCATCATAGAGAATTTCATAGGGGGTGAGGTTACACAGAGAACCTGAGGGAGTATTTCTCGCATGAAACAGTGCATAAGGCAGGAGCATAGTCCAATCTTTTATGCCAGTCTCTAAGCTTAATTTTGTTAAGGTCTCTTTAATGGTTCTATTTATTTTTTCTACCTCTCCTGAGCTCTGGGGTATATAAGCATAATGTAACTTACAATTAATCCACACGTGACTTACCTGGGCCATGAACACAAGTCCATTATCAGACCCTATTACCTTAAACAGACCATATCTTGGAAAAATATCTTCCAGGATCTTCTTGAGAACCATTTGGGCCGTTGTTTTTTTTTTTTTCCTGTGTGTGTGTGTGTGTGTGTGTGTGTGTGTGTGTGTGTGTGTAAGGCTTCAATCCATCCTGAAAATGTATCGACAAAGACTAGGAGATATTTAAGTCCATACCTTGCTGGCTTAATTTCAGTAATGTCCACTTCCCAGAATTTTCCTGGTCTGGTTCCTCATAGGTGCTTTCCTCTAAGAAACTTGGAAGGGTAAGCATTAAACAATTGACTGACCCAACAGGCTTTTGTTACCGGTTCAGTTTTTTTCTTTCGCTGTGTGTTGGTTAGTGGAAAACTCTGTTCTTAATCCTACAGGAGTGCCTGCAGTTTCTTTGAACCAAGGTGAGTGAGTTGACGTACATTTTTAACTTAGTGTAGGGCTTTCTGTAATTGCAGGCTGAGCTCAGTAAAGTTGAGGCGTTCAGTGTCAGTGTCCTTAGATGTTATCTAAAACTTCCTGTTACTCAGGGGTCCATTGGAATTGGGCATCTCCCTTTAACAGCGGGTATAAAGGAGCAGCTAAGGACGCGAACCCATTTATCCATAACCTGCAAAACCCAGCAATCCCAAGAAACTCTCTTAGTTGTCTGCTGTAAGATGGGGTTGGTATCTGCTCAACGGTTTGTTTTCTGGGCTCAGTGAGCCATCGTTTACCGCCCCTGAGGAAATAGTCATGGAAGATTACTTCTTGCTGGCAAATTGGGCAATTTTGGCAGAAGCTCTATACCCGAGTTGAGCAAGCTCCGATAATAGTGCTTGGGTCCCAGTTCAGTTTTCCTTGGTGTTGGATGCCAGTAGCAGGTGATCCACGTATTGAAGCTGGGTGACTTCGGGGTGTGTAGTTCTGAAATTGTTGAGATCTCTGTGGAGGGCTTCATCAAAGAGAGTGGGGGAGTTTTTGAACCCCTCTGGGAGTCTAGTCCAAGTTAGTTGACTATACTTTCCGGTTTCTGGGTCTACCCACCCAAAAGCAAACAGCAACTGACTATCTTTATGCAGAGGCAAGCAAAAGAAAGCTTGTTTTAAGTCCAGAACAGTATACCATTTCTGCTCAGGGTTCAGAGTGCTAAGCAGTTGGAACAGATTAGGTACTGTGGGGTGAATGTCCTGCACTCTGTTGTTGATCTCTCTTTGGTCTTTAACAGGTTGATAGTCCCCGGTTCCTGGCTTTTTCTTCTAATAACAGGGGAGTGTTCCAGGCCAATTGACAGGGCCTTAGGACCCCTAAGGCCAGATATTTCTGAATATAGGGCCTTATCCCATCTTTAGCTTTTTATGCTTAGAAGATATTATTTGACATTGATTGGGGAGGCTGAGGTTTTTAACTCCACTGTTATTGGAGGTTGTTTCACGGCCAGGCCTAACACAGCAGTTTTTGCCCAGGCATCTGGGTTATCTGTTATCCATTTCTGCGGTAGCTTGCCTGTTTGATCAGTCTTGGGGGGTGTGAAGAGTGGATGTTTATCTTCTACTAATATAGTTACAGCCGTGACTATAGGAGTTTTTACTGAAGGATTTAGAAATTTCTTTTGGGGGCTTTCAGGGTTAAAAGTTATTTTGGCCCAGAGCTTGGTGAGCAGATCTCTGCCCATCAATGGGTGCGGGCATTCTGGGATTACTAGGAAGGAGTGATGGATTTTTCCTTTCCCCAGGTCCATGGTCCTCTTAGTAGTCTAAGCCCGATATTTACTGCCATTAGCCCTTTGAACTACAGACCTTTTATTTGATAGACGGCCCAATGGGGCCCTAAGGGCTGAGTATACTGCTCCTGTATTCATTTCAAAGTTTACTGGGGTCCCCTACTCTTCAAAAGTTACCCTGAGCTAGGGGAAGGAATCTGAGCCCCAACTTTCTTAGTCATCCTCCAGAGTCAGAATGGCTGGCTGGCGTGTCTGTCTCTTTATAGGGCACTCTTTGGCCCAGTGTCCTTTTTTTTTACGGTAGGCACATTGATCTGAGGCCAGGGGTGGCCTCTGGCACGGGCCCAGGTATCCCTTTCTGTCACCTTATGTCTTAATTTCTGGCCTCTTTCTTGTTGTGACCAGGATCTAAGTCAATGCCTTAGTCTTTCTTTTGCTTCTCTCATCATCCCTTTGCTCCCTTTCTTTTTCCCTGTTTCTCTTTTATAGTATATTTTTTTGGCTTCTCTGACTAAATCTCTCTTTTAACTTTTTTTTTTTAATATCCATGGCAGCTTCCCCAATTAAGGCCATCATGACAGATGCCTTTTGATCTGCTGCCTGAGGATCGAAAGGAGTATATCTCTTATAAGCCTCCATAATTCTCTCTAGAAACATAGAGGTAGATTCATCAGGCCTTTTAATAATTTCTCTTACCATGGCCAAATTAGTTGGTCACCTAGTGGCCCCTTGGATACCCGCTATTAGAGCCTGGCAATAATTGGACATATGCTCCCTATCTTCAAAGGTGTTGGGGTCTCAGTTGGGTTGGTTTAAGGGGAAGCCGGCTTTGATTATGTTGGGAAGTTGTGTTGGTCGCCCATCAAGTAAGAGGATATTTTTTTCTAGCTTCCAGGAGGTTTTTCCTCTCATTCCTCTGTCGTGAAGAGAGTCCCTAGGAGTTGTTGGCAGTCATCCCAAGTAGGCAGGTGTGAAAACGTTGGCGAGTTCTCTGAGTTTTTTTAGCCGGGCCAGCTTCCTCTAGGGAAGGAGGGGCTGTGTGTGCCATTCGACAGTCATCTGGAGGGTGCTGGGCCATCCTGGCTTCCTCGAATGGTGGAGAGGCTGAGTAAGCAGCAGGGGAATTACTTACAGGGTTTTGGGGGTTGGGGGACAAGGGCAGAGGATAAGGACGAGTAGAGTCTTGAGACTCAGGGAGAACAGAGGGTGGAGGTTGAGGAGCAGAGAGTTTGAGAGATAGAATCGTAGGGGAAGGAGTAGGAGTGGGTGCAGGGACAAGGAAAGGCTTCACCCATGGAGGAGGAGATTTGCAGAGGTCCTGACAAGTTAAGATATATGGCTATTGATCTGGATGGCTATGTGGCCCCGGCTGAAAGACAATATCTCAGACTTTTCAAATTAGTGCGAAGTAGAAACATCTTTCTAGGGGCCATCCGACTACAAAGGTGGGTTATTCTGAGACACAGAATCTACCAGGTCTGGTGTTTTAATGAAAAAGAAAGAATCTGAGCCCTTAAGCAGACTTTGGTCCAGTGATTAAGGGTCAGGGACAGAGGCATTGAAGTGCTCTGTCCCATAATGAAATATACACAGACAGTGAAAGCAAAGACACACGACACAGACAAGACAAGACAATAAAGACAGACAATGGACGTCCAATACTGAGACCAGGACTGAGTAGCGGGCAAATCCTGATGGGCTGCCAATTCCAAATCTGAAAGAAAATATCACTGAGTCGAGGAGACTATGGTTCTTCGATTTCCCGAGTCCATCCCACAGGAACATGGCCTGTGGCTCTGTGACATGTGTGTCAGCCACCGTGGGAGAGAGCTCACGCTCTTTACCAATAGCCATTTTGTCAAACCCTAACCTGAATCCTGAAATTAGAAAGAGGGGCCTTATTTACCCCCAGAGGAGCCCATTGGGGGTCTTTCATCTGCAGCTGCCGGATCTCGCTGGGGCCACCAGAAGTAAAGGTCGGGTGAGCGTCGCTGGAAGAGACCACCAAGAGACTGTCTAATGCAACCTCAAAGGGTTTATTGGGAGTCCGGCATGCAAGGGCTCAGAGATCAGTTGAATAGAGCAGAGAGCCCTGAGAACAGCTTAAGAAGTGCTTGTATATTTTCCTTGGAGAGGGCAGGGAGGGAAGTTTATTGATGGTTAAGGGCGAGTGGGCGATTTGCGTGCAAATGGTTGATGGAGTACATTCTGCAGTTTGGCAGTTGGGGGCAGCACATTCTGGGAACAAGAAGAGCAAACAGTTCTCAAGATTTCAACAGTGTTTTATTAAGCATACAGAAAAACAGGACGTGACAAGTACCTATTTTATTAACCTTTCAATATAAGTATGAAAACAGAAATCTAGGTAAGATTTGAAGCCCAGAAGTTCATTTGGTCCTTGATTGGTATACTTAGCTTTGAATTACATTCCGTGGAGATGTCCTAGAATTATGGATATACAATGACACAGGACCTTGTACCTTCTCAGAGGTCAGTTCCAAAACACAGTCTCTAAGGGGAATCACACCAAAATTCAAGACAAGGTGGACCCAATTATCTCTACCAACCGCCACACAAATGCCCACAATTAAAACCAAAACACTCCGAAATGGCACTCATCTTCTTCCAAATAGACACTCATCATAACTTCTGGCAGGAGGATTCCATGAGAGGCGCAGCACAAGACAGTGTCCCAAATAATCTCCCTTTCCCCTCATTTGCCAAAAGTCAGAGTGGCCTGGACACCCTTCCTGTGAACCAGGAGTGATCAAATATGCCTGCCATTAATACAGCTCTGTTCTTCAATTTGAGGCCTACTGTCTGTGGGGTTTAGAGTCTTTATTTGAATTGGATTCATAAGAAAACCCAAGAACCTATGGGCTAGCATCTGCAGGGCTTTGAAGAACTCAATTGACCCAATGGATCCCTTTTCTCACTTGATGGAGGTCAGGAACCTTACAGAGGAATGCGAGAGACTTCATCAACAATGACTGATTTTTTGGCCATTTTGATTATGGATCCACACATGGGATCTTTCTTTAGACCCATCAGGTGCTGGTAATCTAAGCCACAGGCTCACACAGGGCCAAGAGGCTGATTCAGACACATCCCTTTACAACGCACTTAAGCAAAGAGCCACAGGTGATGCCCATTCATTTCCATTTGAAAACTGTTTTCTTCAGGCTTCACAAAAGCGTGGCCTGAGGCAAAGAACTTCCTGACATTCAGGGCAACAGAACAATAGGTAATCAAAAGGCCCTTTGCAGGGTTTCTCTACTGAGACTTTCCGGGTCACACTGATATCTGACTTTTCTGAGATGCTTGCCATTCTCTTCAGCTATCCAGTACATGTCCATGTCACAGTGGTTGGAGGTGGTACATATCCTGGATGCAAATGCATGAACCTATTCTGGAGAGTGGCTAGATTTCAGGAAGAAAACATGAACTTAGGAAAATAGCAGGTGTTGCCCATCGATAAGGCAAGCCCTAGTGCATTCATAAATTGGGCAGGATGAATGCTGGGAAGCTTTCTACTTGACAGGAAACATCCATTGATGCATTCTCTTTTCTAATGTCTACAAGCACGGACACTGTGGGATACACAGACATAGAAACACTCGCCTTGTGAAACAACTTACTAGAAACAGTTCACTCCAAACCAAACAAACCGACTTTCCTGCCTATTCTCAGAACATGAGACAAAACCACAAACACACATCTACACCCACAAAGGCACCTCCTTCCCCAAGTAGGTCTCTCACTATCCAGAGTATCCTCTGACTGCTGGGCCATACTATGTTCCCCCAATATGGCGTGTCCTGTCTCAGATCTGGTCTCCTTGTCCAACTTTGTGAAGTGTTCAGGAGCCAGCTGTGAGCCACTACCTGCTTTTTCAGGAAAGGCCCCTCTTCAGAGAACTCCTGGCATTTGGCCATCCTCACATCAGTAGGTACCAAGAAAGACTGACTCTGTCCTTGCTAAATTGAAGCAAGTGAGACACTGGGACTGGGACTGAGACTGACTCTGTGTGCCTGGCTTCCTGGATCCCAAGTTCAGAGAGTTCCATTACCATGTGATTGAGGTGAGGTCTCATCCTTCAGGAACTGAATTAGGTCTCTGCCTTGGCAACCACTTTATCCAAACAGTTGCTTTCAAGCATACCATGAGAAGGAGGCTTACCCTATTTTCTGTGGCACTTTCACAAATTAGAATGGTATATCAACCATAGGCACCAAGGAACCGCTCTCCACGAAGGCCTGATTTGGTCCATCTTCTTTATATTTGGAAAAGAGCCTTTAGTCCAGGGAGCACTACAGTGAACCTCTGCACTAAAACAATTAGCAAGCACCTGATGGAGGAGGCCTCCATAGGTAAGTGGCTAATTTATAACATCTGATATCCAGTTAAGGGAGATCTCTTCTGATGACAGAGATGTGGCACGGGGAGGCTCACATATACTTCTGTGCAGAACAGTAACGAGAATCATTCTGTCCTCTGTTCTGTTCTGTAGGGAATTCCTCTGGAACTGTAGAGAGGTGGCGATGAGCACGCACGCACTTCTACCCTGGAGCTTTAGCAAGATGTTGCACTGTTCCCCTGTTTCTGTGTTTAGCCACCGGGTTTCTGTTTATTTGTGTTCTGTGTTCTATTTTTTGTTTTTTTGTTTGTTTGTTTTTGTTCGTTTTGTTGTGTGATTTTGGTGGTAAAAACTTAAGTATATTGGACATGAAAATCAGAAATAAAGAGAGTAAGCCTGACACCCCTTTGGACTGTGTTTTAAGGAACTGCAATGAACTTTATCCCCCTTTGCGAAGCAGGATGATAGAAGCCCCTAGCTGGCTGCCTGGAGCACACCCATTGCAGAGGGAAATGCCTGCTGGGGACCTAAGAACAGAGTATCTCCCAGGTTAACAAGTGAAACTCCTTTAAAACCCCTTGTCCCTCCAGATAAAGAGAGTCACAACTTTGGCAGAGTCCCCTGTGTTTCTCCTTTGTTAGCCAAGCAATAAACCTCCTTTTTTCTTTTTCTCAAAACCCAGTCCTCATTATTAAATTGGTATTAATTGGCTTCAAGGTCAGGAACCAAACTTTAAGTTACAAATCTTGTACCCCCCCTCCGCCCCGGAACTTTGTGAGACCTATCTACTGAAATGTTACGAGATAGAGGATGCTTGGCGTGGAACTGAATCAGAGGAGCTAATCCTGTATGTAAAAGGAGAAACTGAGGGACTCCCAGCAGCTGCCAAAGCCCTGTTGATTCAGGGAATTACCTCCTTCCTTCCCTGCACTGTAAGGATTATGCCACCTCTGTCTTGTTAAAAAAAGAGAAAAAGAAAAAGGTGACACTAAATGCAGTAAAATCACCATGGAGACACTTTATTTTACATTTCAGGTTGCCCCTCTGTGAAAACATCTGGTCCCCTTGTGGGGACAGCTATGGTCCCACTGGTGTATGAGATTTTTCTCTTATCTGCTCTGGTTTAAAGGGTTCTCTCTGACAGCCATAGTCTGGACCTCCTTTTGGTCTGTATTGTGTCTTTCTTTATGGCCCTTTTAGGCATGTGCAATAATGTGTTGATATTATAAATTGTTTTTTGGGAATGATCTTAGCTGAATGTGTGTCGAAATGATGATGTTTTATTTTAACAATCTGGTATCTGAATGGGTTTTTGAAGCATTGCACAATCTTGCAGTTAAAAGTCGGGTTTAGGTAATTGTTTAGTTTATGATTTCAGATAATTCATGCCAGAGAACTTAAATACTTACAATGGATAACTGAAGAACTCTACTTCCAAGTTGGCAAGAAACTTCCCAATCATACAGTCTTTTTTTTTCACCAATTTTGAATTGGGTAGCCTGGGAAAATGTCACTGTGTGTACCAGTGCATTAATTTGGACATGGATAGTAAATCATAGTATGGTGTCTGTTGACCAAACAAGATGTAAAGATATAAAATTTTGTGAATTGTATCTTAAACTTGTATCATAATTTTCAACATCCGAACCTGAAAATTATGGTTAAAATGCCTTAGTCCTGAGATGTCTGTTCAGAATAGCAGTTTTTTTCCTGCTCCTTCCAGACCTCAGCCATGACTTATGTTGAAATGCAAATGAAAGAAGCCTGCAAGCTTTGTAGGAGACTGATTTGAGATCTAAGGGAAAAAAAGGTAAATTGTATGGTATTTTCTAATTACTGGCAAGTCATTTTTTCTAGGACTCTTATTTTTTTCTGAGATACTTTATGTTTTTTGACCTCATGATTTTGAGCATACAGACCTAGGTTAATGTTTTTCTGATCAGTTCTATCTTTGACCAACTGTGGACTTCTTGAAACATTGCAATAAAGATTTCACCTGCGAAATGCTACGAGGCCTTTACTATTATTATGTGTGCACAATTTTGTTATGTGTTGTATGTCTATATATACATATGTCCGTATATCATATATATGATACATAAATTAACATATATAAGGAGTGCTCATAAAATAAAGCGCTCATAAAAACAAATTTTAAAAAGTGGATCCAAAGATCTTTAATTCACGTGATTTAAATGTTTCAATTTAAATTGGATAAAGAGATAAAAACAAATGTCTTTAAATTTAAGCTTACAAAGTTTTCTAGGTGTTCAAACATCTAACAAAATATTAACATCTACAAAATGTCTAATATGCCTTGGCTCTAGTACCTTTCCTTCAACATAATAATGGTTTACACTGTTCAATACGTTTCTCTAACTTTTTGATAAATAAGTAAAGTAAATTTGATATGGGATTACTCATTCATGAGTACTTTAGTTAGATATCTGATTGATTTACTAAGATCTGTATTTTTTTTAGTAAACTCTGTATAAGATTGTAAAAATCAGTCATGTGTTAATGAGGCAAAAATTTCTTAAAACATAAGTTTACCCATAACATTGAGTTTATTAAGATTTATGTTTTCTAGAGCAAGCAACCATAAAAATTAAACAACTAATTAAATAAGAACTGTTATTTTAGAGCACTGTACTGCCATTTCTTTAAAAGCCAAACTTGATTAATGTAGAAACATAAATGTAATTGCTATGCTATTAATGTTTTCATATCTTACAGGTATGCAAGTCTGTAAGGTAGAAACCTTAAAAGAGCATTATATCAAGCTGGTGCTCTGAAGTTGTGTGGTAAAAAATATATTGTGGATTTATTTACCTGTTATCAATAAGATATGTAAATTTTTATGTTACTTTTTACATTGGGGAACAATTTAAATGTATTTTTAAGTTAATTAGAGCCTAATCTTTGTAAAGGTTAAAAACTTTCAGCATTTCTTTAATTCATGTTTTAAATGTGATATCATATGGTGTTAGCTAATGTTCATGTGACCTCAAACAATTTATGTAAACTTTGTCAAAAGATATTTAAAAATAAAGATCAGCTTTAGAATTAAAATACTTAAGATTTATAAAGAGCCCTGCCTTACCTGAGATAAGGCTGTGTGTCCCATCTTACTACATGTGAGAATGACTATGAAACATGTAGGTCAGATAATATTTCTTTAAAGTTATGTTAAAAAGGTTTTTTTTTATTGTCAATATTCCTAGGATCTCAAACAGGGGATATAATGTATAACTCAGCCAAAAAATTCAGGGAAGATATTACACGAACTAAGTATTTTTACTTTTGTTAATTTTAGTTTGAAATTTTCTTATAAGTGATCTAAAGATTCCCTGTTAGTGTTTTACAAATGCGTTGCTATAAGAACACAACATGGGTTTATTCAAGATAATAAGTCATCAACTACAATACAGACAGAATAATACAGATCCCAATTAATAAAAAGGTAATTATAAAGTTATAGACATTAAAGCCCAGTACTCTTAATATAAGGCTGTTAAAATTTATTTGCTGGATGTTTAAGATTAGGATTTAAAATGAATGTTAAATGAAAAGGGCCAAGAAAACCAATATTTGGCTCTTGCCCTCTGAGTCAGTCTGAATCCAGGGAACAGGGGACTTCTCTAAAGAGCTTTGCAACTCTGAGCCACATAACCTCCTGATCAGGGAGATTAATGAGACCACTGGAGAACAGAAAGCCAATCAGTGCATTTGTTACAAAGAGGAGAGTCATCATAGAAAGGAGACATCCATGATGCTTCTGAGGGAAGCCAAATGGTCAAGCAAGACCTGGACCCACCTAGCGCAAATGGCACTAGCAGAACTGAGAATCTCTTCTCAAGTTTCCCCAGAATTGACTCCCATAAAAGGTCAGCTGACTGTTAACAATAGATGGAAACAAAAGTCAGTTTGACTGCTTCATCTTAAATACTTAGCAAAGACAGTTAAGACCAAAATACAGCCACTCCTGGGCATATTAAATAATAATAATAATAATAATAATAATAATAATAATAATAAAATTTTAAGGTATGCACTTTATCTTATCCTCCCAAAACAAGTAAGACTGGAGGCTACAAAGAAGGATTCTCACACAGGAATGCCTAATACTTATAAAAAGAGACTATCAAGAAGAGCTGCCACAGGCAGAAGTTTTCAGTTTAAGACCTACAGATATTCCTAACCTACAAAGGTAGGCTTGGTGTTTGCTAGTACGATTATCCAGCCCTGAGTAACAGAATTAAAGGTTTCTCTATTAGACGCAGAGGTCATACTAGTAAAAGGATTTTACAAGATCAGATGACATTAAATTATTAAACTGTGTCTTATTGGGAGGGCCAACTGTAACACTTAAAGTTAAATATTAAGTTGACAGTCCTGATAACTGGGGATATTAAAGACTGGTGAGGGAATGTCTATACAGTGACATGTTCTAGCTGCTGCAACATTTATCCAGTACTCATGGTTTTTGTTTCACTCATAGAAGAACCCATTCACAGATGACTTTACAACCTGTTCTTCCCCAACCTGACTTCAAACCGAACTGACTTCTAAAAGGCAACTCATGTCTCTCAACTGACTTCTAATAGGCAACTCATGTCCCTCACGCCGAGCCCAATTACGTCACCCTGTCTCAGGACAGAAGAAGAAAAAATTAGTGATGCCACTCTTCTTACAACAATGGAGAGAAAGATAAATAGACTATCAATATAAGTAATTAAGAAGGGTAAAATCAGCGAGATCGGTTTTGGGTGAGTTCTAAAAATTTGGAGACTCTTACCTGAGGGATTAAAATTTCCTCAGTGCTCTTCCCATAATCTCTCAAAGATTTGAAAGGGACACAGAGAAAAGGGGGGAATTGTAGACCCAACCTGATCTTTTATTAAAATTGGGAGCCATCATGCCACAAAGCCATGAAAAGATAATTTTGGCTTTACCATTAATTACTTCAAATTCTGAACCTGCGTGGAATGCCTGCCCGCGCCTTGAACTCACACATGCCTGGCTCTCTGACCAGATAGCAGCCCTCTCTGAAACTTTAGTGACACATCATAAATATTTGCCTTCTCTGGCAAGACAACAACCCTCTCTGAGGCTCTAATGGTCCTCATGAATTCTCATGTAGGGACAGCAAAAAAATTGTAAACTACCTTTAGTGTGATGTTTATCAGAGTTCTGTTATCTGTAACCCCCCTTTTGTGTAACTTTCTGGGCTATAAAGCTGGGCTGTAGGAAAGCTGGGGTTGCTGTCTTGTTCCCTTCGTTTTGGGAGGGAGAGGCAGCATGGCCGGTGGAAATAATAAGCTTAATTTTATTTGATTTTAATTTGAGTCAGTGGTCTTTTCTAGCGTCCTGGTCTAACAGGTAAACACTCCAAAAACATGGAGCTCTGCCGGCCTAAAGACTTCTTGAGAAACTTCCTCTGAGTTTGGGCACTTGAAATATATGTTGTTGCAAGGAGATTTAGCTTCCTTTCTAGTGACACCATAAAAGCTGGGTCTGCATCTACGTGACCTGGAGGACATGGTTTCTTGTATTCTAATGAACATGAGGCAGCAGTGCTGAATATTCTATTTGTAGGTAAACTGTGGCCACTTGGTGCTAAGTGTCTCCCCGTGTGAACTGTGAAGCCATTTGGTAATCCTCCACTTTTCATGGTGTTTCTTGCTGCTGCACTGGTAGTTTGGTATTTGCTTCATGAAATACAATGAGTTCAACTGGGACCCAGTATTAGAGGGAGTTCTGTCACTTGTGGTGGGTCAGGGTCTGCAGGAGAATGCAACAACCAGGCTTCTATCTCACAAAGCTTGCCCCTTTGTCCATAGAAATCTGACTCTGAACTTTGCCCGGAAACCTCTCCATATAACAAGAAGGGTCTGCTGGCTGCACCATATCAGTCACAAGCCATTTTGAAGGCAATGGAAAATCCTCCTGGCCACACCACAGCTGTATTATCACACACCTGCCCACCACTGCAAAAGGCCCACTACTCAGCAGGGTCCAACTTACTGGCATCTTTGTTCTACACCATTTTCATGAAATACCATCAATCATGGCATTCTCTTGTACACTCATGACCAGGAAAAAGACATCCAAAGGTTCTCCAGTGCCACCTGGTTAAGGGAATTTAAAAAAATTTATTGTATTTATCTAGCCATTTTTCATGGATGAAGTTGGAGGCACTGTGGGTTTCAGTTCAGTAGTGAGACACTACCTGCTTTCTCAGGAAAGACCCCTCTTCAGAGCTCTCCTGGAATTTGGCCATCCTCACATCAGTAGTTACCAAGAAAGACCGATTCTGTCCTTGGTAAATCCAAACATGTGTGGCCACTGGGACTGTGACTGGGAATGCCTCTGGGTGCCTGGCATCCTGGATCCCAAGTTCAGAGAGTTCCATCACCAAGAAAATGATATAGGTTACTTCCTTCAGGAACTGAATGAGGTCACTGCCTTGGCAACCTCTTTGTCCTAACAGTTGCTTCCAAGTGTCCCAATAGATGGAGGCTGCCCCTACTTCCTGTGACACTTTCACAAGTAAGAATGGTATATCAAACATAGGCACCCGTGAACAGCTCTCCACACAGGCCTGGTTTGGTCCATCTTCTCTACATTAAGAAGAGATAGACTGCTTCAGACACACCCCTTCATCCTGACCTGTTTTTTTTTTTTTTTTTTTTGTCATGAAAGATGACTTTTGCTCTCTCAGGTCCTTCATAGCTTTCTATATCTTCCCCAGGGTTCACTTCTGCATGGACCTTTGAGGTTCTCAGCAGGTGGAAGATCTCTTACATTTCTATATAAGACCAACTCTGTCCTTGCTTTTCTGTAAAGTTAGATTGAGGAAACAAAGTATGGTTAGGGTTAATAACATGTTTGATTTGGGTTAGGAATCATTCTGCTGCATGAATAATGGTATTGGGAACCTGCAATATTTATAAGTATATATAGAGGTGAAATATATGTATGAAAACACAAATCTAGGTAAGATTTGAAGCCCAAAAGGGCATTGGATCCTTGATTGGGATACTTCACTCGGAATTATGTTGTGCACATGTGTCTCAGATAAATCTATACATTATGGCATAGGACCTTGTACCTTGGATAATTGAATGTCGAAGAGAACATCCAGTCAAAAAAGGATAGTTGGTAGGATTAGGAAGATAGTTGGTAGGATTAGAAAAAAAGAGTGAGTATAGGATTTGGACAAAAAGTTCTTTAGCAATAGGGTTTCAGGTAGACAGAAAATGTAAATGTCAGCACATGTGAAGAGTCAGTCACAATGATGAACTGGGGAAAATATGTAGGAAAGCAGATATCATTAGAGACATTAGGAAATCAGGCAAATGATGAAGTGATTGATAGGATTAGACATTTTCAACAGGCTTGAGGTTGAATACATAATCTTAGGAAGAAACAAATATGTAGTCACCAATAGGATTGACATTTGAGAGCATTAGGCAACCTGGACATGGGTGATTTTCATAATCCATACTCACATTCCATTTAGGCTTTGGTACAATTGTAAGTGTGACTTTGCATTTTGTTGACAGAATATATATGTAGATCAGGTGACATGAGTCTTTCTTGCACCATTTCTGGGAGCAATATTTAGAAGAGATATAAATTAGTATTGGGGGCACAAATAGGTGTACCATGTGTGAATATATAATATAACTGATTCCAACTTTAGAAATTGGAATAAATTGATATCTGAAAATACACAGGAAATGTCATATTGACATACATACATTCATTCCAACCAGTTATACATCTAATGGTAATATTAGGGTTGTGGTTTATCATAAAGTGTGTGTGAGTTTTGCTTCAAAATTGATTATGGAAATCGAAAATAATGTGTTTGGAAAGAAGTCTCAATAAATAACCAGTCAAAAGCAAGGAGGAATACATGTGTACTGAAGCAGGAA
This sequence comes from Callospermophilus lateralis, assembly GCF_048772815.1. Taxonomy (NCBI): domain Eukaryota; kingdom Metazoa; phylum Chordata; class Mammalia; order Rodentia; family Sciuridae; genus Callospermophilus; species Callospermophilus lateralis. The sequence goes on along the minus strand of NW_027512401.1, from coordinate 210,438 downwards.
GTGATTGAATGTGTTTCAAATGTCTTTAAATTTGTGAACTTGTGGATGAAATGTATATACTATGATGTACAAAAACTGAAGAAATAGTAATGTACCAGTGTTAAATAAAAATGAACGTCAAAATACACATCATGCCCCTTTGGAATCTACTTGCATTGATGTTAAATTGGGTCAGTTACAGTAGAAATATAAGGATTTGTTTGCACCATTCTGTGAAGTGAGTTTTCAGTACTAGAAAACAAATATGTATTTCAGGTGGATGAATATTTCTGAAAATAATCGTATGAAAATTTGATTATAAAACCACATACATGAGCATGAGTGAATTATTTAGGGAGTGTATAATAGGACACATATATTTTATATTTGGAAAAATCTAGAGAATATATATATATATATCTCACAGAGAAACATTAGAAAGTAGCAATATATATGCCAATCAAAATTCATCGTGAAATATATATCATCCACCGATCCAAAAATATTAATTTTACTGAACATGGATTTATGTATAATGTTGTTCAACTAAAAATCTCACTCATAGTTTGAATTTTCAGTTCCAAAAGCGTTTAGGAGGGGTGATCTCTTCTCATACTTTGTTTCTGCTAAGTTAGCCACCTCACAAAAATGTACGTGTGATACCAGGTAGGATTTTTTATGTGCATATAAAAATACATGTGCTGAATTGGCTACAGAAAAAAGGAGACAGAAATTCACATATGTGTTAACTTTAAAAACACATGGAGTACTATTTCAACAAACAATTGACAAGATTTATAACTCCTACACTATATCATGCAAAAGGCAAGACCAACTATACACCATGCCTCCTCTGAACTGCTTGTATTAATATTATGTTTGGGTTATTTGTCTCCATCATATTAGGATTAGTAGTCAGAGTCTATTAGGGTATGGGTTACTGACAGGGATTCAGTATTTCGAATGGAAAATTGGAAAATGAATCCAATGTGTATGTAAATATGTGCTACACAAAAATCTTCCCACTCTCATCCAGAACAATACCTTGACAACACCTTCACCACATGTCAGACACAATTAGAGGAGAAGAGTTAGAAAATCCATGAATACATATCTGGAATGGAATGCGATCAGGAGTTCACAACCTTGGAAGTGTTAGAGGAGTTTCCAAAAGTAAGGGACAGGGTAAACACTTCAAAAACATGGAGGTCTGTTGTCCTAGAGACTTCTTGAGATACTGCCTGTGAGGTTGGGCACTTGAAATATATGTTGTTGTCACGTGCTTTAGCTTCCTTTCTAGTGAAACCATAAACCTGGGCATCTATGTGACCTGGAGGACATGGTTTCTTATTTTCCAATGAACATGAGACACCAGTGCTGAATTCTCCCTTTGAAGGTAAACTGTGGCCCCTTGGGGCTAAATGTCTCTAGTGTGGACTATGAAACCATATGGTCATCCTCTATTTTCGTGGTGTTTCTTGGTGCTGCACTGGAAGTTTGGTATTTGCTTCATGAAATACAAGGAGTTCAACGGGGACACAGTGTGTGAGGGATTTCTGTCACATGTGGTGGGTCAGGGTCTGTAGGAGAATAAAAGAACCAGGCTTCTATTCCACATAGCTTGCCCTCTTGAACATAGCAACCTGATTCTGAACAATGTCCTGAATCCTCTCCATGTAACAAGATGCCTTTACATATAAGGGTCTGCTGGCTTCACCATGTCAGTCACAAGCCATTTGGAAGCCAATGGCATATCCACATGGTCCCACCACTGATGTTTTATCACACACATGCCCACCTTTGCTCTTGGCCCACTAATCAGCAGGATCCAACTTTCTGGCATCTCTGTTAAACACCATTTTCATAAAAACGAGTCAATCAAGGCACTGTCTGGTATACTCATTGTTGGGAAAAGTATAAACGGCAGCCATACCCCAGAAAAAAAAACCCAACATGGCGCCTAAGCACTTCTTCTTCCTACATTCTTCTTTTCTGCAGTGGTGCGAAATGTTCCCGCCCGTGTGAACTCTTCTGCTGGCGCCAATTTCAAACCTTGCTGGCCGGGAATCTTAGCCCCAATAAGAACTAATTCCTGGGCTCCGGAGCTGATATCTGAAAGAACTTGCCAATAAACGGATTGCCTGCCATTTATCTAAGCCCTCCAATCTCCTCCTTAGTTCTATATAAGCACACAGCTTTTTGCAATAAAATTGGAATTCTCCCGGTGAAGTGCCTTTGCGTGGGGAGTTCTTTCATTCTGGTGCCCCGTGTGAGGATATGGGTGAGCTCTTTCCAACAAGAGCCCCGTCCACTGCTCCACCGTGGCACTCTGCCCTGGTCTGCTCTTTTCAGACGCAGGCTTCCTGCACTCACCACTGATTTGTTGTATGTAAGCCTCCCCTGACCCCGGCTCGCCAACTGCCTTCGGGCTACCGCTGGCTTTGTGACCATGATTGTCTGTCACACTCTAGACGCCTGGTAGGGGGGAGGGAATTCCTCCCACTAAGACCTTTACTGGTTGCAGTGGACCCTCTGGTGATCCGTTTCCCTTTGGGGTGTGAGGCTTCTGAGTTTACATGAGAGGCTCTGTGGTTTTTCCTCCTCTGCTGCTGCTGCCGCTGCTGGCTAGAGTTGCTGTTTCCTGCGGGCCTGCTGTGTCTGGCTGAAGCTGCCTCTCTGCTCGGGGAAAACTGAACTCCCATCCTGGAACTGCATTCTGCTGGAGCCGGAGTTCTGTTTTCATTACTTACTTCTTCTGCTGCGTTCGAAAACTTTCCTGATGTCAGGTTGCCCGTGGCTCCGAACCCATTGGGTCTCACAGATCGCACTTCACTGGTGACGATCAGGTAGTGCTCTCTGTATTTCCTCATGATGGCTGGTCATTTTGGGGATGCCCACCTGACCCCCATTCGCCCTGAGCGCTTCCCGGAGTCTGTTCCAGGCCGGGTTTTCTCTTTGTCTCTCTTGCTTACACTTATTCTCTCTCTCTCTCTCTCTCTCTCTCTCTCTCTCTCTCTCTCTCTCTCTCTTCCATCTCTCCCTGTGACTGTGGACACCTCTTTATCTGTACCTGAAACCTCACCTCTCAAAAGTTTAATAAAAAATCTGGCCACACTCTCCCTCACACCAGACATCAAGCCCAAACTTCTAATCAAATTCTGTACCCAAGATTGGCCTACATATCCACTGGATAATGGCAATCATTGGCCTCCAGAAGGCTCCTTAGATCCAAACCTCCTCTTGGACCTTTTTAATTACTGCCAGCATCTGAAAAAGTGGAGTGAGATTCCCTGTATTGAATGTTTTAGCCTTCTCGCACAGCACCCTGTCTCTGCTCCTCCTGCCCTCCCTCTCAGGTCCTTCTTGCTTGCAAACCCCTCTCTTCCCCTAGTTCTACTCCTGACTTCGCAGATTCTTCCTCATTCGACCCAGCAGATCAACCCCCACCTTATCCCCCAGCCCCAACTGACCCTTCTCTCCCGCAAAATCCTCCTCTTCCTCTGCCTGATTCCACGGATCCTCAACCTTCCATTTCATCCCCCTCCCTTCCCCACTCTTCTGCCTGCTCCACCTCCTCCTCTTCCACAGAGACATTCCCTTCCCCTCCCTCTCCTTCCTGTCCACCGCCTGCCTCTTTCAGTCCTCCTGTTATCAGGTCTAAGGGACTCCTTCCCACGCCCAAGACAATCGCACCCCTTCGTGAGGTAGCTGGTCCCAAGGGTGTCATCAGAGTCCACGTGCCCTTCTCCATGTCGGACATTACTCAGCTAGAGAGGAAGTTAGGCTCTTTCACCACTGACCCCACCACTTACATTCGGGAGTTTCAATGGGTACTGCAAGCATATAGCCTCACTCATCATGACATCTACATGCTCTTGGCCAATAAACTTCTCCCCAAGGAAAGGCAATGGTTCTGGGAGCTAGCCCAAGCCCATGCTGATGAAAATCATAGGACCAATCATAACCACCCACAGGCCCTCATGCTGTCCCAGAGCAGGATCCCCTATGGGCTTACAGTCTAGTGACCTTTTTACATCCTGCCTCTTGGCGGGACTGAAAAAGTCCACCCGCAAGGCTGTTAACTTTCAAAAGATGCAGGAGGTCATTCAAAGGAAGGAGGAAACACCTTCAGAATTCCTGGATAGACTAACCAAGTCCCTTCAGCAGTACACAAACCTCGACCCAGAAACCCCTGATGGCCGTCATGTCTTAATGACATATATTCTGGCCCAAAGCTACCCTTACATTAAAGCCAAGCTTAAAAAGTTTGAACAGGGCCCTGCTACTCCTCAGACCAAAATCCTCGCTGTCACTTTCAAGGTTTTTCATGGTAGAGAGGATGAAAGTGAATTCCGTAGGCAGAGGGCTGAAAATGCCAAATTCCAAATGTTGGCCCAGCTCATTCAGAGAAGGCCATCACCATGCCGTCCCAATATGACCCCCCCTGGAGCTTGCTTCAAATGAGGTAAGGAGGGACATTGGACCAGGAATTGTTCTTCGCCGAGGACACCCTACAACCCCTGCGCAAAATGCCATCAAAGTGGACACTGGGGGGCAGACTGCCCAACAACCCAGAAGGAAGGTTGGTCTGCTGCCCAGCAACCCCAGCCTCACCTGGGCTTGGCAGAGGAGGATTGATGGAGTCCTGGGCCTTCCCTCCAGACTATTACCATCAAGATTCAAGAGCCTAGGGTCACCTTCCTGGTGGATGGACGCTTCATTAACTTCCTCTTGGATACTGGTGCCGCTTTTTCGATTTTGAGGGAGTATTAGGGTCCTACCACACCCTCAAAAACTCCTATTGTCAGGGTAGGAGGTAAAAAGATTTTTCCTCAACCCCCCCCCAATCATGTTATATGCAGCGATCCCTTTTGTCCTTCACTCACTCCTTTCTTGTTATGAGCCATTGCCCCATTCCCTTTCTGGGAAGGGACATACTCTCACTATTAAAAGTCACCATTCACTTATCAACCCACACCTCTCCTACCTCTCATTTCCTCATGATATTCCTAGGGGCAGATACACCTCCTTCATGCACTCTCCCACGACTATCTAAACCATTTAACCCTGAGGTTTGGGACACAATTACACCCTTTATGGCTAAATGCAGTTCTATTCATATTGTCTTACGGGACCCTTCAAGATATGTTAGTCAACCACAATATCCACTCACAACCACATTTCTCCTTGGATTAGAACCCATCATCCAGGATTTATTATGAAAGGGGTATCTTAGGCCTACACACTCTCCTTTCAACACACCCATTCTGGCAGTTAAGAAACCTAACGTGTCCTACAGGCTGGTTCAAGAACTTCGCCTTGTCAACTCCTCTGTGGACCCCATCCACCCGCTAGTGCCCAACCCTTACACCCTCCTCTCTCAGATCCATGCCATTACTACTCACTTCTCAGTCCTAGATTTAATTGATGCATTCTTTTCTATTCCCCTGTTCTCAGAATCTCAGGATATCTTTGCTTTTTCATGGACTGACTCTCACACCCGCCATTCTCATCAGCTTACCTGGACTGTCCTCCCACAGGGATTCAGGGATAGCCCCCATCTCTTTGGCCAATTTCTTGCCCAGGACCTCACATCCTTTCACCTGACCTGTCCTGACTCTACTCTACTTCAATATTTCTATGACCTTCTTCTATGTAGTCTTTCTGGAACACTCTCAATCCCACACCGCTCAGCTTCATAAATTCCTAGAAGACAAGGGATATAGGGAGTCTCCCCACAAGGCCCAGGTTTCCCAGTCTTCGGTCACCTATCTTGGTTTTTGCCTTACACCCGGGAAAAAGGAAATAACACTGGATAGGAGGCAACTCCTCTGTGATCTTTCAGTGCCCTATACGAAAGCCAAAATACTATCATTCCTAGGATTAGCAGGTTATTTTAGGGCCTGGATCCCAAATTATTCTCTTCTCTCCAAACCCCTGTATGACCTAGCAAAGGGACCCCCTAGTGAATCTCTTGCCTACTTTCCCATCTACCACTTCCGCAGGCTTCAGCAACTCCTCTTAAAGGCACCTGCCCTTCACCTTCCAGATCTTTCAAGAACATTTCATCTATATGTCCATGAAAAAGGGGGGCAAACACTTGGGGTCTTAGGTCAAAACTATGGGCGTACATTTGCACCTGTGTCATATTTGTCCAAGCAACTAGACCCTACCATCCGTGGGTGGGCCCCTTGCTTAAGAGCTCTGGCTACTGGACAAATTTTACACAAAGAAGCCTCTAATCTGACTTTTGGGGCCCCTTGAACTATCCACTCCCCACATCACTTGAAGGATCTTTTAGCTTAAAAGGGCCTTCAAACTCTCCCTACATCCAGATTTCTGTCGCCCCTCACTTCCTTTCTGGAAAACCCTAATATTATTTTCCTCCCCTGCTCTGCACTGAACCCTGCCTCACTGCTCCCAATGACTCCCATGTCTCACATACCAACTCATAATTGCTTGGAAACCTTAGATGATTTCCTCCCCTGTCATTCTTCCATTTCTGAGAGACCACTCAGCAAGCCTGACCTTATCTGGTTTACTGACAGCAGTTCCTTTAGGGAGAACGGAACTCATTACTCTGGATACGCTGTATTTTCAGCCACTGAGATTATAGAGGCCAAAGTTTTGCCTTCAGGAACTACAGACAAGTAGGCTGAACTTATAGCATCCACTCGTGCCTGCCTTCTAGCACAAGGCAAATCCCTCACCCTCTAAACTGATTCAAAATATGTCTTCCATATCTTATTATCCCATGCTGATATTTGAAAGTAGCGAGGCCTACTTACCACCAAAGGTAATGCGATCACTAATTCAGCTTTTATAACCAATCTAATAGAGGCCACTTACCCACCCAGTTGGGAGTTGTCCATTGTAGGTCCCATCAGAAGGACGGCTTTCTTATCACTGAGGGCAATGCCAAAGCTGACCAGGCAGCACGAATGGCTGCTACCACTTTCAATTATGGCCTCCATGGGGGACATATAATGGCCACTTTAGACAGCTCATCTGAAGCCCCTACGTCTTTCAGTAAGAACAAGAATCTTTTCAAGTTCCTTCATACTCTATTCCTTTCCAATTCTCAGTCTTTGACCCTCTTTTTACAGAGTTTCTTTTCCCTCACCCCCTCTGACAAGCCATGCTACAGAATATAGCCTCTAATTGTCAGATCTGTCAGCGGACCAACACTCATACTCCTTTAAGGCCCAAACCTTTCCCTTTCCACCAAGCCCGGGGACACATTCCCGCTGCTGACTGGCAGGTAGACTTCACCAACATGCCCACAGTATGGCGCACTAAATACCTCCTTGTCTTTGTGGACACTTTCTCTGGTTGGGTTGAGGCATTTCCCACTTCCAATAAAAAGGCTTCCACTGTAGCTTCAATCTTACTGACAGACATCATCCCCAGGTTTGGTATGCCCACTTCCCTACAATATGACAATGGCCCTGAGTTTACTTCTAGGATCACACAAAAGGTCTCTCAAGCCCTCTCCTTCAAGTGGCATTTCAACTGTCCATATTTCCCCCAGGCTTCAGGGAAAGTGGAAAGGGTAAATCGTACTCTAAAGGAAGTCCTTACCAAATTGACAATGGAATTAAACATAGACTGTTTCAAACTCCTTCCCTTGGCTTTGCTTCGAATCAGAGCTCTCCCTAAGAAACCATCTTTACTGTCTCCTTTTGAGATAATGTATGGAAGACCTCTTATAACCCCTGGGTTGGTCATTTCACAAGGACCTCTCACCCGAGATTTGTCTTTGCCTCTCTTGCTCCATCTCCGCTCGGAACTCTGGAAATATCAGGACTGGCTTCTTCCGGATCCAGTCTCCTCTCCAAACACTCCTCCCTTAACACCTGTTAGTCTAGTCTATTATAATACCCTAGAGGAAATATGTATTTCAGGTGGATGAATATTTCTGATTATAATCTTGTGAAAAGTTGATTATAAATCCACATACATGAACATGAATGAATTTAGAGAGTGTATACTAGACACATATATTTCATATTTGGAAAACTTTGGAGAGTATATCTATATCTATATCTATACACACACACACACACACACACACACACACACACACAACACTCACAGACATTAAAAAGTACCAATATAAATGCCAATCGAAACTCATCAGTAAATATATATCATCCACAGATGCTTCTTCCAGACCCAGTCTCCTCTCCAAACACTCCTCCCTTAACACCTGTTAGTCTAGTCTATTATAATACCCTAGAGGAAAAAGGGACTCTTGCCGCAAAATGGGAAGGCCCCTATCCTGTCATTCTCTTTACCCTTACCGCCGCCAAACTCTCCTTACCAGACAACTGTCTCACTCCCTGGATTCACATGTCTAGGTTGAAGCCACATCACCAGGAGGCCCCACCTGCTGAAGACAGGGCCACCCCAGAGGAACTCCAAGAATCACCTACTGAACCTCCCCTTTACTCCTGCTCTCCACACCCATCTCACCCATTTTAGTTGTGGCTCACACGGTTTTCCTTGCAGCCCAATTCCTCTTAAAGAAGGCACAATGAGCTCTCCCAACACCCTAGTCTTCTCTAACTGCTTGTTTTTTGTGCTCTGCTTATTTTCTGTGCTCTGTCAGGACTGGTCTTTACCCTCCTCACCTACCATGCATTTATTCACTTTTCGGGAACGATACTCAGAACATGGCATGCAGAAGGTCTGCGCAGTGGATGCAACTACTTGCTTCATCCACAACTGCACCTCTATTTCCCTAAAATTGTCACCTTCAAGGACCTTCGTCCCTGGTAGCTGGAACTGGCCTTTCATTTGCTTCCTTTTTGATCAAACAAAAGACTATTGTCATTGGTGGCCTGAGATATATAATGGGTGCCCCTATTGGTCATGCATGTTCCATGATGAACGTGGTAGCTATTCTTACCACTCATTTGGTTACCCTGAAGGGTGGACTTCTAGTTACATAAAGTGGCATAAAGGCTCTTCATCCAGTAACAATGGATGGTATACTTTAGATAAACCTGACCCCAAGGCCAAACGATGGGGCTATGTTGAGTTTGCTGTCTATGCTCGGACAACCTCAGTCAGACCCACAGGGTGGATGACTATTGGCCGCACCCTGATTACGCAACCTAAGGCAACCATCCAGGTAGTCGAACACATTAAGGACTCAGAATCAAAACTTTGAGATCATATCCATAGCTCATCCAAAGAGGATTCAGAGCCTTCAACCCTCTCAGGTCCCCCTCCCACATGGCTCAATTTGCTACACCAAACTTTTTGATTATTAAACTCCACCCCTCTTTCTGTGCCTACTTCTCAGTGCTTTCTCTGTGCTTCACTTAGTCGTCCACTTCTAGCAGCAGTCCCATTAGCGGCAGGAAATATTCCAGCAAAACCCTACAATTTCTCTAAAAAGGACAACCCCTACATGTGACACGTATCCCACTGTGGGAAAGTTATTCCACCAATACATTATTTCCTTTCATCTGTTTCCACCTGCCAATAATGAATCCTTTACCCATTTGTTCCTTGAGCTACAGCACTCCATAGAGCCCTGTGTTTATGCAACCTGGACATTTCCTCTGGTGTAATGGTTCTTTAAGTACCTCAACCATCAATGTCTCTGGCGCCTGTTTCTTGGTTACTGTAGTTCCTCAGCTATCTTTGTATACTCCCACCGAATTCTGACAGTTGGCCCTACCTTCCCGCACCCGTAGGGTAGTCTTTCTGCCGGTTCTGGTAGGCCTCATTTTAACAACCTCAGTGACGGGTCTCAGACTCTCTGGTGGAGCTATAGGTCATGCTCTATGGGATCCAATGACCTTCAACAAAAACTGCAGGAAACACTCAATACCATGGCTGAGTCTCTGGGTTCCTTGCAGCGGCAGGTTACTTCATTGGCACAAGTGGCTTTACAGAACCAAAGGGCAATTGATCTTCTCACTGCAGAAAAAGGGGTTACATGCCTATTCCTCAGAGAGGAATTTTGCTATTATGTTAATGAATCTGGGCTAATAAAAAAAAATGTTGTTAAATTGCAGGAATTATCGACCCAATTGCTCAAACCTACCTCCTCCAATCCCATAACGGGGTTCTTCCAATCCTATCTTGCCATGTACTTACTACATATCTTGGGTCCCCTTATTTGGATGCTCCTTTTTTGTGCTCTCTTGCCCTGCATAATGAAGTGCCTTCAAACCCAACTGCATAAAATTCCTAATCAAACTTTCAACCAGCTTTTGCTTAGTCACTACCAGCCTCTGATGACCGATGAATCCCCAACATCTCCAAGAGAACAGTTCACTCAGTGATGAAGCTCACTACCTGGCACGATGAAATGCAACGGGTATTAGACAGCGGGAGACAACAAGCTCGGAGAACCTCTTAATCTGCCATCCTGGATTCATAGTCTTTACCACCTTCTAAGCTTTCTCATGGCCCTTGGCCTCTTCTATGTCAGTCCCCCCACATGGAACTTCTGCCAAAAATTGACATTTGCTTTAATTTTTATCTTCATTCTGTTTTTATTCGCTCTGATCTTCTTCAGGTGCTGGCGACACCATGTCCAGGCAACGCTTCCAGTATTTCCTTGAGTCTCTGTTACAGGACCAGTGGCTGATACCAACAATCTCTTCCATCCAGGACTGGTTCCATGCCATCGACATCTTTGGCTTCAGGGAACATTCATTGACTTCACCCCTATGAAAATAGCTGTCTATAGCCACTGGGTTTTATTTCTGGCTGCCATGATATCCCCATACCTGCCCCCTGAGCATTCCTCCACTTCTCTTTCTAGGCCCCACACCAGCCCCACACAGCAGGAAGCAGCCAGATCTGACAAACGACGCCCCACTTCCTAAGAAAACAAAAAGGGTGGAATGTTGGGAAAAGAATAAATGGCAGCCATACCGCAGAGAAAAACCCCAACATGGCGCCTAAGGACTTCTTCTTCCTACCTTCTTCATTTCTGCAGTGGTGCAAAAAGTTCCCGCCCTTGTGAACTCTCCCGCCAGCGCCAATTTCAAATCTCGCTTGTGGGGAACCTTAGCCCCAATTAGAACTAATTCCTGGGCTCTGGAGCTGATATTTGAAAGAACTTGTCAATAAACGGGTTGCTGCCATTTATCTAAGCCATACCATCTCCCCCTTAGTGCTATATAAGCACACAGCTTTTAGCAATAAAATTGGAATTCTCCCGGTGAAGTGTCATTGCGTGGGGAACTATTTCACTCATGTTCAGCAACAGGATATCCAAAGGTTCTCCAGTGCCACCTGGTAATGGGAATTTCAGAAATTTGATAGTATTTATTTAGCCATTTTTGAAGGATGAAGTTGGAGTCACTGTGCATTTCAATTAATGCAGGAACCATTATGTGGTGAGGAAGCTCATTTAAATGAAATCTCTGGAGAAATCTCACAGGCAAGGCTTCCCAAAAAGTGGCCAAAAGGTCACATGAAGCCAGGATCATTGAGGTCTACAATATGAGTTCCATTTGTGTTTAGACTCTCAATTATGGCTGCCAAGTCTTTCAAAATAAAATCATGTGATATCCTGGCTGAGATTCTCACTGCACTGTGGAAAGACACCCTGGCCCTCGATCTCAGTTTTCAAGGGCGCATCTCATGCGTGGCCTCCTAAAATCCCAACACATTTCATGGCAATACTTCTTTGAGGTAAATTCCAGAACTCAGTCTCTAAGAGGAATCATGCCAGAATTCAAGCCCAGGTGGATCCAGTTATCTCTTCCAACCGCCAAACAAATGACCACAATTAAAACCAAACACTCCCACATGGCCCTCATCTTCTTCCATATAGACACTTATCATAACCTCTGGCTGGAGTTTTTCATGAGGGGTGCAGCCCAAGACAGTGTCAAAAATAAGCTCCCTTGCCCCTCATTTGCCTAAAGTCAAGGTGGCCTGGACACCCATCCGGTGAACCAGGAGTGATTAGATAGGCCAGCTGTTAATACTGCTCTGCATCTCCAATTTGAGGCCTACTGACTGTCAGTTATAGATTCTTTATATGATTTGGAGCCATGAGAAAACCCAAAAACCTATGGGTTAGCCTCTGCAGGGCTGTGCATAACTCATTTGAACCAAAGGATCCGTATTCTCACTTGATGGTGGTCAGGAACCTTACAAATGAATGCGAGAGACTTCATTCACAATAATTGCTCTTTTGGTCATTTTGGTTTTGGATGCACACATGGTATCTCTCTTTACATCCATCAGGTGCTGAGAATCTAAGCCACAACCTCACACAGGGCCAAGAGGCTGATTCAGACACATCCCTTTCCAAAGCAATTAAGCAAAGAGCCACAGGTGATGCCCATTCATTTCCATTTGAAAACTGTTTTCTTCAGGCTTCACAAAGGGGTGGCCTGAGGCAAAGACCTTCCTGACATTCAGGGAAACAGAACAATTGATAAGCAAAAGGCCGAAAGCATGGTTTCTCCACTGAGACTTTCTTGGTCACACTGATATCTGAGTTTTCTGAGATGCTCGCCATTCCCTTCAGCTATCCAGGACATGGCAATGTCACAGAGCTTGGAGGTGGTACATATTTTGGACACAAAACCATGAGACTATTCTGGAGAGTGGTGAGAATTCTGGAAGAAACAGGAACTTAGGAAGGTAGCAGGTGTTGCCCATGGATAAGGCAAGCTGCAGTCCATTCATAAATTGGGCAGGATGAATGCCGGGAATCTTTCTACTATACAGGACATATCAATTGTTGCATTCTATTTTCTAATGTCTACAACCACGGACACAGTGGGATACACGGAAATAGAAACACTTGCCTTGTCCAACGACTTACTAGAAGAAGACCACTCCAAATCAAACAAACCGTCTTTCCTACCTATTCTCAGATCATGAGACAAAACCACAAAATCACACCCACCCCACAAAGACACCTCCTTCCCCCATGTAACTCTGTGACTATCCGGAGTTTCCTCTGAGTGGTGGGCCATACTATGTTCCCCCAAAATGGCCTGTCCTATCTCAGATCTGGTCTCCTTGGCCAACTCTGTGAAGTTGTCAGGAGCCTGCGGTGAACCACTACCTACTTTCTCAGGAAAGGCCCCTATTCAGAGCTCTCCTGGTATTTGGCCATCCTCACATATGTAGGTACCAAGAAAGACTGACACTCTCCTTGGTAAATTCAAACAAGTGAGCCTACTGGGTCTGGGACTGGACTGGCTCCGGGTGCCTGGCTTCCTGGATCCCAAGTTAAGAGAGTTCCATCACCAAGGAAGTGAGGTAGATCACTTCTTCAGGAACTGAATGAGGTCATTGCCTTGACAACCACTTTGTCCTAACAGTTGCTTTCAAAAGTCCCATGAGATGGAGGCTGCCCCTACTTCCTGTGACACTTTCACAAGTTAGAATGGTATATAAACCATGGGCACCCGGGAACAGCTCTCCACCTAGGACTGTTTTGGTCCATCTTCTCTACATTAAGAAGAGAGAGGCTGATTCATAACATCCATTCATGCTGACAAGGTTGTTTGCCATTGAAGATGACTTTTCTCTCTCAGGTCTTTCGTAGCTGCCTACATCTTCTCAAGGGATCATTTCTGCATGGACCTTTGATGTTCTCAACAGGTGGAACATGCCCTACATTCCTGTATTTTAAGAGCAACCCTGTCCATGCTGTTCTGTAAAGTTCGATTGAGAGAACAGTGTATGGTTTGGGTTAGTAACATGTTCAATTTGGGGTTAGGAATCCTTCTGCATGACGAATAATGGTATTGGGAAACTATGATACTTACAAGAATATATAGGTGAAATATAAGTATAAAAACAGAAATCTAGGGAAGATATGAAGTCCAGAAGGGCATTGGGCCCTTAATTGGCACACTTAGCTTTGAATTATTTTCTGCAAAAATGTCTCAGATAAATCTATATACAATGGCATATGAGCTTGTACCTTGGATGATTGAATGTCGAATAGAACACCCACTCAAAAAGGGATTGTCGGTAGGATTAGAAAGATAGTCAGTAGGTTTACAAAGAAGAGTGAGAATAGGATTTAGACCAAAAGTTCTTAAGCAATAGGGTTTTAGGTAGACAGTGAATGTAAATGTCAGCACAAGTGAAGAGTCAGTCACAATGATGAACAGGGGAAAATATGTAGGAAAATAGATATAAATAGAGACATTACTAAATAAGGCAAAGTATAAAGTGAGTGATAGGATTAGACATTTTCAACAGGCTTGAGGTTGAATATATAATCTTAGAAAGAAACAAAATTGTAGTCACCAATAAGATTGACATTTGAGAGCATTAGGCCACCTGGACATGGAAGGTTTTAGTAATCCATGCTCACTTTCCATTTAGGCTCTGGTACAACCTTAAGGGTGACCTTTGATTTTTTTGTCCAGAATATTACTGTGATAAAATGTATATATAGATCAGGTGACATGAGTAATTCTTCCACCATTTTTTGAGGAATATTTTGAAAACGTATAAATTAGTATTGAGGGTAAAAATAGGTGTACCCTGTGTCTATGAATATAGAGATAATGCATGAATAGACCATACAGTTAATAAATAATATAACTGGTTCCACTTTAAATAATGTATTGAATTGATATCTGAAAATACATAAGAAATCATATATTGATATATAATCATTCATAACAACTAGTTATACGTCTAATTGTAATCCTAGGGTTATGGTTTATCATGAAGAGTGAGTGAGTTTTGCTTCAAAAGTGATTATGGAAATCAAAAATAATGTGTTTGGAAAGAAGTCTCATGAAAAGACCAGTTTGAAACATGGCGGAACACGTGTTTTCTGAAGCAGAAAGTGATTGAAAGTGAAATAAATGCCTATAAATTTGTGAACTTGTGGATGAAATATATATCCAATAATGTGCATAAACTGAAGAAATAGTAATGTACTAGTTTTCAATAAAAATGAACTTCAAAATACTTATCATGTCCCATAGGAATCTACTTGCATGGATGTGAAAATGGATCAGTTACTGTAGAAATATTAGGATTTATATGCACCATTCACTGAAGTTAGTTTTCAATACTAGGAAAAAAATAAGTATATCAGGTGAATGAATATTTCTGAGAATAATCTTGTGAAAAGTTGATTATAAATCCACATACATAATCATGAATGAATTTAGGGAGTGTATAATAAGACACATATATTAAATATTTTGAAATATCTGGAGAGAATATATATATATATATATATATATATATATATCCACACACAGATTTTAAAAATTAGCAATATATATGCCAATCGAATTACACCGTGAAATATGAATCATCCACAGATCCAAAAATATTCATTTTACTGGATATGGATTTATGTATAACTTTTTTCAACTAGGAAGCTCACCCATAGGTTGAATTTTCAGGTCAAACAGCGTTTAAGAGGAGTGATCTCTTCTCACACTTTGTATCTGCCAAGTCATGTAACTCACAAGAATGTACGTGTGATACCAGGTAGGATTCTATATGTGCATATAAAAATACATGTGCTGAATAGAATACAGAAAAAGGGAGACAGGAATTCACATATTTGCTAACTTTAAAAGCACATGGAAAACTATTTCAACAAAAAATTGACTAGATTTATAACTCCTACCCTATATAATGCAAAAGGCAAGTCCAAGTATACAACATGCCTCCTCTGAACTGTTTGTATTTCTATTCTGTTTCCGTAATTTTTCTCCATTATATTAGGATTAGTATTCAGAATCTAGCAGGGCATGTGTTAGTGTCAGGATTCAGTATTTCAAATGTAAAATAGAAAAATGAATCCAATGTGTATGCAAATATGTGCTAAACAAAATCTTCCCACTCTCATCCAGAACAATTCCTTGACATTTTTTTCGCCCAAAGTAAGACACAATTAGAGGAGAAGAGTAATAAAATCTGTGAATAATATGCTCAGGAGTTTACAACCTTGGAAGTGGTAGAGGAGTTTCCCTAGTATGGGACAGGGTAAACACTCCATAAACATGGAGCTCTGCTGCCCTAAATACTTCTTGAGAAACTGCCTCTGAGTTTGGGCACTTGAAATATATGTTGTTGTCAGGAGCTTTAGCTTCTTTTTAGTGAGACTATCAAAGCTGTGTCTGCATCTATGTGACCTGGAGGACATGGTTTCTTATTTTCCAATGAACATGAGGCAGCAGTGCTGAATTCTCTCTTTGTAAGTAAACTGTGGCCACTGGGGGCTAAGGGTATTCCCATGTGGACTGGGAAGCGATTTGGTTATCCTCCACTTTTCGTGGTGTTTCTTGCTGCTGCACTGGGACTTTGGCATTTGCTTCATGAAATAAAAGAAGTTCAACTGGGACACAGTTCTGGAGGCAATTCTTTCATGTGTGGTTGGTCAGGGAATGCAGGAGAATGCAACAACCAGGCTTCTATCCCACATAGCTTGGCCCCATGTCCATAGTAACCTGATTCTAAACATTGCCCGGAAACATCTCCATATAACCAGAAGCCTTTACATGGAAGGGTTTGCTGGCTGCACCATGTAAGTCACAAGCCATTTGGGATCCAATGGCAGATCCACATGGCCCCACCACAAATTTTTTATCACACACCTGCCTACCACTGCTCTAGGCCCACTACTCAGCAGGTTCCAACATACTGGCATCTCTGTTCTACACCATTTTCATGAAACCCACTCAATCAAGGCACTGTCTTGCATATTTACGATCAGCAACAGGACATCCAAAGTTTCTCCAGTGCCACCTGGTCATGGGAATTTCAAAAATTTCATGGTATTTATCTAGGCATTTTTCAAGGATGACGTTGCAGGCACTGTGGGTTTCAATTCATTCAGGAACCTTTAAATGGTGAGGAAGCTCATTTCAATGAATGCTCTGTAGAACTCTCACAGGCAAGGCTTCCCAAAGAGTGGCCAAAATGTCACATGAAGCCAGGCCTATTGAGGTCTACAATGTGACGTCCATGGGTGTTGTGACTCTCAACAATGGCTGGCAAGTCTTTCAGAATTAAATCATGTGATCTTCTGGCTGAGATACCCAGGGCTCTGTGGAAAGCCACCCTGGGCCTAGATCTCAGTTTCCAAGGGTGATTCTCATGGGTGGACTCCTAAAATCCCAACAAAATTCATGGCAATACTTCTCTGAATTCAGTCTCTAAGGGGAATCACACCAGAGTTCAAGCCCAGGTGGTCCCAGTCATGTCTTCCAACCGGACACAAATGACCAAAATTAAAACCAAAACCCTCCCATATGGCCCTCATCTTCTTCCATATAGACACTAATCACAACCTCTGGCTGAAGGTTTCCATGAGTGGCGGAGTCCAAGAGAGTGTCCAAAATAACTCCCTTGCCCCTCATTGGCGTAAATTCAGGGTGGTCTGGACACCCTTCTGTGAAACAGGAGTGATCAAATATGCTAGACGTTAATACTTCTATGCTTCTCCAATTTGTGGAAAACTGAGTGTCAGGTATATATTTTTATGTGATTTGCAGTCATGAGAAAACACAAGCTCCTCTGCAGGTCTTTGAAGAACCCATTTGACCCAAAGGATCCCTATTCTCACTTGATGGAGTTCAAGAACTTTAAAGAGGAAGGCGACAGACTTCATCCACAAGGACTGCTTTTTGGCCATTTTGGTTTTGGATACACACATGGGATCTTTCTTTACATCCACCACGTGCTGAGTATCTAAGCCACAACCTCACACAGGGCCAAGAGGCTGATTCAGACACATCCCTTTTCAAAGCAATTAAGCAAAGAGCCACAGGTGATCCATATTCATTTCCATTTGAAAACTGTTTTCTTCAGGCTTCACAAAGGGGTGGCATGAGGCAAAGACCTTCCTGACATTCAGGGCAACAGAACATTAGGTTAGCAAACGGCCCAAAGCAGTGTTTCTCCACTGAGACTTTCCTGGTCACACTGATATCTGAATTTTCTGAGACGCTCGCCATTCCCTTCAGCTATCCAGTACATGGCCATGTCACAGAGCTTGGAGGTGGTACATAACTTGGTCACAAAATCATGAGCCTATTCTGGAGAGTGGCCAGAATTCAGGAAGAAAACAGGAACTTAGGAAGATAGCAGGTGTTACCCATCCATAAGGCAAGCCGCATTCCTTTCATACATTGGGCAGAAAGAATTCTGGTAAGCTTTCTACTAGCCTGGACACATCCTTTGATGCATTCTCTTTTCTAATGTCTACAACCATGGACACAGTGGGATACACAGACATAAAAACACTCGCCTTGTCAAATCACTTGTTAGAAATCGTCCACTCCAAACCAAACAAACTGCCTTTCCTACCTATTCTCAGAACATGAGACAAAATCACAAACACACACTCACACCCACAAATTCACCTCCTTTCCCAAAGTAGGTCTCTGACTATCGGGTGTGACCTCTGACTGGTGGGCCGTACTATGTTCCCATCAAATGGCCTGTTCTGTCTCAGATCTGGTTTCCTTGGCCAACTCTGTGAAGTTGTCAGGAGACAACGGTGAGCCACTTCCTGCTTACTCAGGAAAGGCCACTCTTCAGAGCTTTCCTGGCATTTGGCCATCCTCACATCAGTAGATACCAAGAAAGACTGACTCTGTCTTTGGTAAATCAAAAGAAGTGAGACCACTGGGACTGGGCCTGGGACTAGATTTGTGTGCCTGGATGCCTGGATCCCACGTTCAGAGAGTTCCATCACCAAGAATGTGAGGTGAGGTCACTTCCTTCAGGAACTGAATGAGGTCAATGCCTTGGCAAGCACGTTGTCCTAACATTTGCTTCCAAAGGTCCCATGAAATGGAGGCTGTCCCTAATTCCTTTGACACTTTCACAAGTTAGAATGGTATATCAAACATTGGTAACCGGGAACAGTTCTCCACAGAGGCCTCGTTTGGTCCTTCTTCTCTACATAAAGAAGAGAGAGGCTGATTCAGACACATCCCTTCCTGCTGACCAGGTTGTTTGCAATGAAAGATGACTTTTGCTCTCTCAGTTCCTTCATAGGTGCCTACAACTTCTCTAGGGATCATTTGCGCATAGACCTTTGAGTTTCTCAGCAGTTGGAAGATCCCCTACATTCCTGTATTTTAAGACCAACTCTGTCCTTGCTCTTCTCTAAAGTTAGATTGAGGGAACAGTGTATGGTTACGGTTAATAACAGGTTTGATTTGGAATAGAAATCATTCTGCTGGATGAATAATGGTATTGGGAACCTGCGATATTTTCAAGAATATATAGGTAAAATATATGAATCTGAAAACAAAAATCTACGTAAGATTTGAAGCCCAGAAGGGCATTGGGCCCTTGATTGGGTATTAAGCATAGGACCTTGTAACTTGGATGATTGATTTTCAAAGAGAACTTCCAGTCAAAATGGATAGTCAGTAGTATTAGGAAGATAGTCGGTATGTTTATAAAGGAGAGTGAGTATAGGATTTGGCAAAAGTTCTTTAGCTATAGGGTTTCGGGTATTGAGTGAATGTAAATGTCAGCACATGTGAAGAATTAATCACAATGATGAACTGGGGAAAATATGTAGGAATGCAGATATCAATAGAGACTTTAGGAAATCTGGCAAAGTATAGTTGGTAGTGAAATGTTAATAAAATAGATTCTTGTCACTTCCTGTTTTTCTGTATGCTTAATAAAACACTGTTTTAATCTTGAGAAGTGATTTCTAAACTTTTTCCCAGAATGTGCTGTCCCCAACTGCCAAACTTCAGAATGTACTCCCTCACCCAGTTGCACGCAAACTGCTCACCCGCCCAGGCCCATCAATAAACTTTCCTCCCTGCCCTCTTCAAGGAAAGTATATAAGCTCTGCTTAAGCTGTTCTCAGGGTTCTCTGCTCTATTCAAATGAGCTCTGAGCCCCAGCATGCTGGACCCCCAATAAACCCTTTTTTTTGCATGAGAGAGTCTCTTGGTGGTCTCTTCCCCCAATGCTCTTCCGATATTTATATATGGAGGTTCCACCGAAATCCAGCAGTGGTGAACGAGAGACCCCAATGGGCTACTCTCAGGGTAAGTAAGGCACCTCTTTCTGGTTTCAGGTTTCAGGTTAGGGATTGGCAAAATGGCTGTCGATGAAGTGTGTGAGCTCTCTTTGATGGTGGCTGGCAGACGTGTCACAGAGCCACAAGCCAAGTCCCTGGGGGACGCCACAGAGGACTCGGGAATCGAGGAATAATAGTCTCCTCGACTCAGTGATACCTTGTTTCAGATTCGGTATTGCCAGCCCATCGGGTTTTGCCACCTGCTCAGTCTTGGTCTCAGTGTTGGACGTCCATTGCCTGTCTTTATTGTTTTCTCTTGTCTGTGTCCTGTGTCGTTGCTTTTACTGTTTGTGTATCTTTCATTATGGGACAGATCACTTCAATGCCTCTGTCCCTGACCCTTGATCTATGGACCAAAGTCCGCTTAAGGGCTCAGAATGTTTCTTTTTCAGTAAAACGCTGGACCTGGCAGACTCTGTGTGCCACAGAATGGCCCACCTTTGGATTCGGATGGCCCCTAGAAGGATCTTTCTACTTCCAACTAATTTAAAAAGACAGAGATATTGTCTTACAGCCAGGGCCACATAGCCATACTGATAAACAGGAATATAGCTTAACTTGGCAGGACCTCTGCAAATCTCCTCCTCCGTGGGTGAAGCCTTTCCTTGCTGTGTCCCCGTTCCTACTCCTTCCCCCACGATCTCTCAACCCCTCTGCTCCTCCTCCTCCTCCACCCTCTGTTCTCCCTGAGTCACAAGATTTGACTCTACTGGACTCTCGTTCCCCTCCTTATCTTCTACCCTTGTCCCACAACCCCCAACACCCTCTAAGTGATTCTCCAGCTGCTGACTCAGCCTCTCCGCAATTGGAGGAAGCTAAGCCAGCCCAGGGCTCTCCAGATAACTCCCCTGCGTCACACACAGCCCCTCCTCCCCTGGAGGAAGCTGGAGTTGCTAAAGGAACTCGCTGGTGGCAAATGATTGAAAACCCTGGAACTCCCGTGTTGCTTCCCTCCATCCCTAAGGACCAATGATTGACGATGGCCATAGGGAAAAAATGCAAGCCTACCAGTATTGGCCTTCTCCTCTTCAGACCTATATAAATGGAAATATAACAATCCTCCTTTTACCGAGGACCCAACCTGGCTCTCAGGTCTGGTGAAGTCATTGATGTTTTCACACCAACCTACTTGAGATGACTGCCAACAACTCCTAGGGACTCTCTTCATGACAGAGGAACAAAAGAGAATCCTCCTGGATGCTAGAAAAAAGTATCCTCGGACCAAATGCGTGACCGACAAAACTTCCCAATATATTCAAAGCCGGCTTTCTCTTGAAACGACCCAACTGGGACCCCAACACCTTTGAAGGTAGGGAGCATCTGTCCACTTATCGCCGGGCTCTAATAGTGGGTCTCTTAGTGGCCGCTAGGTGACCAACTAATTTGGCCAAGGTAAGAGAGATTATTTAAGGGCCTGATGAATCTCCCTCTATGTTCCTAGAGATAATTATGTAGGTATATAAGAGACATACTCCTTTCGATCCTCAGGCAGAGGTGCCGCAGTCTGGCTGGGCACAATTCAGGAGCCACTTGTCAAAAGAAACTAACTTTATTTTTAGAACCACACAAGATAAACAAAACAGCTCCTCAGGAAAAAACCCTCAGAGCCCAACTGCCACCACCGGCTTCCCACAAGCCACACACCCAACAACCTCTTCCTCCCACAATCCTCCTGCTCTTGAGGCCGATTGGCTGGGTCGCATGGGCGGAGCCAAAAAAGTCCCCCAATGAGCAGCTCCGTGGTCTGAAAGGGCAGGGAAACAGCCCAATGAGCATCACCACAGAGGAGCCAATCAGCTAGATGTTGCTGGGGCTGCTGTGAGCCAATCATCAGCTGGTAGTCTGAAAGGGCAGGGAAACAGCTCAATGAGCATCTCCACAGAGGAGCCAATCAGCTAGGTGTTGCTGGGGCCGCTGTGAGCCAATCATCAGCTGGCAGTCTGAAAGTTTGCTGGAGCCCCTTCGGCTGTGGCTCTCAACATCTCCCCCTCTCTGTTTAAACAAGAAGCATGTGGCTTAGGGACCGTGTCTGCCTTAGGTTGTCCAATAGTACATATGGTCCTTACCCGTTATTGGATGAGCTGACCTCAAGGCGTCAGCCTCCTGTCTTAGGTTGGTACCATAGTAATTGGATCTTACCCGTCATTGACCACCAGTCCAGTATACAGCCACACCTGTGTAGAGGTCTTCGTACCAGCGGGGGGGTGAGGTTCTTTGCCTCACCTCTGTTGGCCCCCAAATTTTAGCTGAACGATCATGACAAACAGAAGGGAGGAAGATACACCAAGCCAGCTGACGGCTCCTTTTGGAAAAATTGTACCACCGATGACACCATCAGCATAAATACCCCAACACTACCAGAAGTTGCTGCACCAACAGATAGTTCACAATGCATACAAGTGAGTTCACAATGCATATAAGTGATACATAGTCCAGGCAAGTTCTGCAAGCAGTTCAGTGATGGCTATTGCAGAAGCTGTAGATTGGTTTTATCTTTGTCTTCATGCACTGGGATGAAGATAGGAATTCTGGCAATAATGGCTAAAGAAAAATTATATAACATTATATAACATTCCAGAAGACACTAAAAGAAAACAATTTTCTTAACAATTTACATTATCTTTAAGAGAATTATTAAATATAATGAAAAGGAAAGGTGAAAGTAAACAAACAGATCTGTTAACCTCCTTTTTTGTTCACATTTTAAAACAATCTTCAACAGCTGTTTACCCAATTTAGATTAAACCATTTAAATCATGTGAATAAAAAAAAAATTATTTGGATCCATTTTTTCATGAGCGCTCATCATATATGACATATGGACATACGTACATTCAAACACAAAACACAAGTGTGCATACATAATACATACGACACATAACATAATAGTAAAGGCCTTATAACTTTTTACAGGTGAAATCTCCATTGCAATGTTTAAAAACTCTATAGTCAAAAAATAGAACTGATCAGCAAAACATTAACCTAGGTCTGTATGAGCTCAAAAAAAAAAAATATGGGAAAGGGCAATAATTAAATAGATATTGAAAAAAGCATTCTGGTTCTGTCGCAGATGTAAGAATAACCAAACTGGAGTTCTGGATATCACATCTTCTTTTTGGTCTGTAGAAATCGCTTTAGTTAATCTGTCTGGAATCCAAATCAGCTGCTGTTCTCCCTGTGGAAACACATAAACAGACCCCCGATTCCAGGCAATCACTGGGTCAGGACCTTAGTTAATCTCTCTGGAATCCAAATCGGCTGCTGTTCTCCCTGTGGAAACACACAAACAGACCCCCGACTCCAGACAATTACTGGGTCAGGACCTTTCCATTGTCCTGTTAGAATATCCTTCCAAAGTACCTTGGGCTTATATACATTTTTTGGACACATATGCCTTTCCGCAGCACTAAGCCCTGATGAATCCAAATTTAAAAAGTTTAGAGTAAAAAGGGTTATTTTAAGTTTATCTTTGGGGAATATATACCCCTTCCCAATTCCTTCTTTTTGCTTTAATAAGTACATTTTAATAGTTTGATGAGCTCTTTCAACTATGCCTTGTCCCTGTGGATTGTATGGGATTCCTGTTATATGAGTAATGCCAAATGATGAGCAAAATTGTTTAAAAGAGGTAGAAGTATAACCAGGGGCATTATCTGTTTTAAACTGTTTTGGAACGCCCACAGTGGCAAAATTTTGTAAGCAATGAGCTATAACATCTTTAGTTTTTTCTCCAGCATGAAGGGAGCCCATCAAAAATCCAGAAGAAGTATCAACTGTAACATGCAAATATTTTAATTTTCCAAATTCTGGCAAATGTGTGACGTCCATCTGCCAAATATGGTTAGGTATCAATCCTCTAGGATTGACTCCAAGATTAACTTGTGGTAAAAAGGTCACACAATATTGACATTGTTTTATTATTTGTATAGCTTGTTCCTTAGTTATTTTAAAACGCTTTTGTAAAGTATTAGCATTGACATGGAACTTTTTATGAAAATTTATAGCTTCTTCTAGTGTAGAGAAAATATGTATGTCATGTGTAGTTTTATCTGCTAAATCATTGCCCAAACTAAGGGCTCCAGGCAATCCTGTATGTGCCCTGATATGTCCTATAAAGAATGGATCTTTTCTGTCCCAGATTAGACTTTGTATAGTGGAAAACAAAGAGAAAATAGTGGAGGAAGGGGAAATCCTACCAGCATCTTCAAGGGATACTATAGCATTAACTATATACTGACTATCGGAAAATAAATTAAATACAGAATTTTTAAACATCACAAAAGCCTGTAATACTGCCTTAAGCTCTACCTTTTGAGCTGATTGTTTGGGTACTAAAAATGTAAAAGTTTCATCAGGTGTAACTATTGCTGCTGTACCATTATTTGATCCATCAGTGAATATATTTGGAGCATTCCCGATAGGTGTTTTTCTTGTCATTTTTGGAAAAATTACAGGATGCGATGACCAAAAAGACAATAAAGGATTAGATGGTAAGTGGTTATCAAATGAAACATTAGATTTGCACATGATTATTGCCCAAGTATTTAACTCATTAGCTAACTCATCAATTTGATTCATAGTATATGGAGTAATAATTTTATTGGGAGAAATTCCAAACACTCCCTTTGCTGCTTTTATTCCTTTGAGTATTAATTGTCCTACAGCCTCAGGATACCTAGTAAGAATAGTGTTAGGAGAATAAGATAAATGTATCCATAATAATGGGCCTTCTTGCCAAAATACTCCTGTAGGAATATTTTTTGTTGGTAGTACAATAAATAATAAAGGCAAACTTATATCAATTCTATCCAAATGCATATTTTAAATATATGTTTCAATGATTTTTAATGCCTTTCTTGCTTCAGGCGTTAAAATTCGGGGTGAATTTGGATCTGATGGACCTTTTAGGATATCAAATAAAGGTCCCAACTCTCCTGTTGGTATACCTAGATAAGGCCTTATCCAGTTTATGTCTCCTAATAACTTTTGAAAGTCATTAAGTGATTTGAGTTGATCTACTCGTATTTGAATTTTTGGTGGACGGACCATGGTTGAGGATAATAGAACTCCTAAATAATTAATTGGAAAATTTAATTGTACTTTATCTATTGCTATCTCTAGATTATAATTTTTTAATAAGCTTGTAAGTGTGGCATAACAGTCTAGCAATGTGTTTTTAGCTTTGTGTGCTAATAATACATCATCCATATAGTGAAATATTTGTAGTTCAGGATTTTGATTTCTAAGTGGCTGGATTGCTTTGTCAACATAAATTTGACACATAGTTGGGCTGTTAGCCATCCCTTGAGGGAGTACTTTCCATTCATATCTCTGATCAGGACCTTCATGATTCAGTGCAGGGATAGTAAATGCAAAACGTGGACTATCCTCAGGATGAATTGGAATTGAAAAAAAACAATCTTTAATATCTATAACTAAAACATACCAAGTTTTTGGCAAAGCAGACAATTGAGGAATCCCTGATTGAGCAGGTCCCATAATAACCATCTATTATTAATGGCTCTTAAATCTTGCAATAATCTCCATTTACCAGATTTCTTTTTGATAACAAAAATGGGAGTATTATGGGGAGATACAGAAGGTTGTATATGTCCTTCTGCTAATTGTTGTTTGACCAGATCATGGGCTGCTAGTATCTTTTCTTTAGTCAGGGGCCACTGAGGAACCCATACTGGTCTTTCTGATTTCCAAGTAATTTTTATTGTCTCAGTGGCCCTTTCTGAAAATCCAACCCATGTCTGTCTGTTCCTTGATCTATTTGTATTGGTGCTGCTATACCTTGTTCTTGTTTTCCTAATCTTTTTCCTTTCCTAAAACCTTGTCTAGTCATAATAGTGGGTGCATTTTGGTTGATGTTATTTGTTAATGTCAAACCTAATTGATCTAGGACATCTCGTCCCCATAAATTTATAGGAAGATAATCCAATACATATGGCTGTATAGTTCCTTCACATCCTTCAGGATCCTTCCAATCTAATACCATTGCACTTCTATGGGGATTAGTCGCCACTCCTAGGCCTCGAAGCGTTTGAGTGGCTTGTTGTAATGGCCAATGTTTTGGCCATTCTTGACGAGAGATGATGCTAAGGTCTGCACCTGTATCCAGTAGCCCATTAAATTCATGTCCTTGAATATTTAGTTTTAGCATGGGGCGAGAATCTAAATTTAAAGACAGCATAGCCCAATCTACACCTGTGGAGCCTAATCCCTTGGAACCTCTTTCTACAGCACGACTGGAAAATTTATCATGTAGGCTTGGTATTATTAGTAACTGTGCTATTCTATCTCCTGGTGAAATTACTGATATACCATTTGGAGAACTGGCTATAATTTTTATTTCACCTTCATAATCGGGATCAATTACCCCAGGACTTATCATAAGTCCTTTTAGAGTAGAAGAGCTGCGTCCCAATAATAAGCCTACTGTTCCTTTGGGAAGAGGTCCTTTCACCCCTGTGGGAATGATTTGAACTCCCATCTCTGGAGTTAGTACTGATCTGGCGGAGGCGCAGATGTCCAACCCTGCGCTCCCTCTGGTTTGTCTGATGAGGGATCTGATGGACAATGTGTCCTGGGCACTACCCTGATGGGGTTGCTGGGTTCCTCCAGTGCTCCGTATATTTGTGCTTTTGGGCCCCGGAGCATTGGGCCCCCCTGTCCATTTTTTGGCAATGGAGCCCAGTACCTTTCTCCACGATATCGTGGATAAACACTTGGTCCTTGTTCGTTTTTTGATAATGGAGTACCCTCTATGGTGGTTTGAGAACGGCATTCATTAGCCCAATGTCTCCCTGTACGGCATCGTGGGCAAATACCCGGTATTCTACTCCTTTGATACCTAGTTTTGTTAAACCCTCCTCCTATGGGGCAATTCCTTTTAAAATGTCCTGTTTGTTCACAATTGTAGCATGTTCTTGGCCTGGAATCTAAAGCCTGTTTTACTGCAGCTGCCACAATTTGCCCTTGTTCATTAATGTCTCTGGCATCTAAAGCCTGTTTTACTGCAGCTGCCACAATTTTCCCTTGTTCATTAATGTCTCTGGCATCTAAAGCCTGTTTTACTGCAGCTGCCATGACTTGCTCTTGTTCATTAATGTCTCTACATAATTTAATATATGTGTTTAAATCTTCATGTTTCCATGGTCTAATGATATCTCTGCACCAACGATTCGCTTGGTCATAAGCCAGTTGTTTTATTAATGGCATTGCTTGTTCTGTATTCCCAAAAACTCTGGTAGCTGTTTGAATAAGCCTATCTACAAATTCAGCATAAGATTCATTAGTTCCTTGTATTATCTTAGATAATTGACCTTGTAAACCTCCATGTCCTTGTAAAGTCTTCCATGCCTTAACTGCATCTACAGCAATTTGTAAATATACACCAGGATCATATGCAATTTGTTGCTGCTGATCCTCATAAGGTCCCTTTCCTAACAACATATCTAGATTTCTCTGAGGATAACCAGCTGCTGCATTTCGCCTAGCCGTCTCCTTGCAAAATTCCTCATTGGCAACCTTCCATAACAGGTATTGTCCTCCATTTAGCACAGCTTTACACATATTAGCCCAATCTGCTGGCGTCATGTTCAAGTTGGTAATGGATTCGACCAAGCTTACAGTGAAGGGTGCTTGAGGACCATAGGTAGTCACAGCCTCTTTTAGCTGCTTCACTGTTTTGAAATTTAAAGTATGGTAAACTCGCTGCCCTCCTACCTCAAATACAGGGCATGTTAATACTTGAGATCCTGTCTCAGGATCTGAACTATCCACTGTGGGGGTTGGGGGCCTCTCAGCATATGAAGGTGGCCTTGTCAGTTGGACACTTACGTCCTCTGGTGATAGAAAGGTGTTAGTAGCAGTCTCCTGTAGAGGTGGTGCTGTTGGTTGGACACGTAAGCCCTCTGGTGATAGAAAGGTTTTAGTAGCAACCTCCTTTTGTAACTTTCCCCCTGATGGCTTTTTCTGCTCTAAACTTTCTTTCTCTGTCTGATTAGCTCGAAAGACCTTCTCTTTTCCTTGAATCTTTTCCTCTTTCTGACTAACTTGAGAGACCTCCTCATTTACTTGAATCAATATGTCTTCTCCTTCCTCTACCTTTGTCTGAATTGAAGGTTTTGGACTAAGAAAACCAGATACCAATGCCCACAATGCCAATGTGCCAGCTGGCAGAGTCCCTGGGCTTTTCTTTTCTATTCTGTTTAAATCTTCACCATGATGGTTCCATTGTGATATATTTAACAACTCCTCCTTAAAAAGCCATGGGCTACATTTTTGCATTGTATCAACGTATGCCCTGACTGCTCTTGATTTTATTGGGATGCCTTCTTCCTCTAACAATTTACTTAACACTCTTTCAGTTTGTTTTCTACTAGTTTCTGATCCCGTATTTCTACTATAATACAACCCAACAAGATGACGCCAAACAAAACCGAGACAGAATGAAATAAAAATGGAACCACACAAAATCATTATAACCTTTCTATCCTCCTTACATGTGCATCCGTCCTTTCTCCCTATCTGTTCCTCAGACGTAAATAGTTTTTCCTCAGAAGTGAGCGGTTTTTCTTCCGTCTCACTCATCTCCAGGGACAGGCAACTTAAAA
Organism: Callospermophilus lateralis; assembly: GCF_048772815.1. NCBI lineage: Eukaryota > Metazoa > Chordata > Mammalia > Rodentia > Sciuridae > Callospermophilus > Callospermophilus lateralis. The sequence continues at coordinate 181,797 of NW_027512401.1, read as the reverse complement.
CAAAAATGAAGCAAAACAAAAGAGGAATCTTAAAATGGCTCCCCATCCTCTCACCCTGCCCTCAGGGGCGAGCAGTTTACTTACCCTCAGTCGCTCCCCGTGCGAGCCACCAAATGTCGCAGTCTGGCTGGGCACAATTCAGGAGCCACTTGTCAAAAGAAACTAACTTTATTTTTAGAACCACACAAGATAAACAAAACAGCTCCTCAGGAAAAAACCCTCAGAGCCCAACTGCCACCACCGGCTTCCCACAAGCCACACACCCAACAACCTCTTCCTCCCACAATCCTCCTGCTCTTGAGGCCGATTGGCTGGGTCGCATGGGCGGAGCCAAAAAAGTCCCCCAATGAGCAGCTCCGTGGTCTGAAAGGGCAGGGAAACAGCCCAATGAGCATCACCGCAGAGGAGCCAATCAGCTAGATGTTGCTGGGGCTGCTGTGAGCCAATCATCAGCTGGTAGTCTGAAAGGGCAGGGAAACAGCTCAATGAGCATCTCCACAGAGGAGCCAATCAGCTAGGTGTTGCTGGGGCCGCTGTGAGCCAATCATCAGCTGGCAGTCTGAAAGTTTGCTGGAGACCCTTCGGCTGTGGCTCTCAACACAGAGGATCAAAAGGCATCTGTCACAATGGCCTTTATTGGGAAAGCTGCCCTGGATATTAAAAGAAAGTTACAATGCTTAGATGGATTACAAGATATGACTTTGAGGGATTTAGTCAGAGAACCCGAGAAGGTATACTTTAAGAAAGAAACTGAGGAAGCGAAGGGAGCTGAGTGAGGATAAAAGAAACAAAAGACAGACTAAGGCATTGACTAAGGTCCTGGTCACAACAACAAATAGGCCAGAAACTAAGAAACAGAGAGACAGGAAGGGATACCTGGGCACACATTAGAGGCCACCCCTGGTCTCAGATCAATGTGCCTACTCTAAAGAAAAAGGACACTGGGCCAAAGAGTGCCCTAGAAAGAGACAGCCATGCCAGCCAGATATTCTGACTCTGGAGTAATACTAAGAAAGTCCAGGCTCAGATCCTCTCCCTGACCTCAAGGTAACTTTTGAAGTGGAGGGGAACACAATAAACTTTGAAGTAGATGCAGGGGGAATATACTCAGCCCGTAAGGCCCATTGGGCCCTCTACCGAATAAAAGGTCTCTAATTCAAGAGTCTAACAGAAGTAAATATCGGGCTTTGACAACTACGAGGACCATGGACCAGGGAAAAGGAAAAATCCATCACTCCTTCCTAGTAATCCCTGGCCACATTGATAGGCAGAGTTCTGCTCACCAAGCTCTGGGCCAAAATAACTTTTAACCCTGAAGGCCCCCAAGTGGAATTTTTTAATCCTTCAGTAACTACTCCTATAATCATGGATCTAACTATGTCAGTAGCAAATGTTCATCAACTCACTCACCTTTGTTCAAAGAAACTGCATTCATTCGTGAAGGATCAAGAACACAGTTTTCCACTAACCTACTCACAGCAAAAGGAAATAACTGAATGGGTAACAAAAGCCTGTCAGGTGCATTAATTGGTTAAAGCTTACACTTCAAGCTTCCTGCAGGAAAGCACCTATGAGGAACCAGACGAGGACATTTCTGGGAAGTGGACTTTACTGAAATTAAGCCAGTAAGGTATGGACTTAAATAACTCCTAGTCTTTGAACATACATTTTCAGGATGTATTGAAGCCTTCCCCACACACACACAAAAAAAAGAAATAAAAAAGAAGAAAAAAGAAACATTGCAAATGGTTGTAAAGAAGATCCTGGAAGATATTTATTCTCCCCTTGACGACCAGTAGTCTTAACCCTCATCAGCCCCTTAAGCTGCGATGGCTGATCACAAATCCTACTGGACACGAAGTATGGCCTATCTCGAATACAGCCAGCTTACGAACCTGGTGGCCATCTCTCCACCCAGTCATTTGTCAGCTGGCTATAGGTCTTTCCTATTGGGATATCCCTGATTAACAGGATCCCACTAAAATTCCATTAAATTCCTTCCATACCATAGATAATGGAAACAAACATTATAGATGTAGGGACACGTGAGCCAGATGCAGGTTGGCTAGCCTAGATTACTATGTTTGCCCGGCAGACTATCAAAGCCACAAACAGTCACGGCTGTGGGGGGGGAGAGCAGACTTCTATTGTAAGTCATGGGGATGTGAGCATACAGGGACTGTCAGATGGAACCCAAACTCCTCATCAAATTCTGTACACAGCATTGGCCATATTACGAATTAGATAACCAAAACCGATGGCCCCCAGAGGGGTCTCTAGATAATCAAATTCTGTGTGACCTTTTTAACTTCTGCAAGTGCTCAAAAGGGTAAAAGGAGATTCCGCTATGTGGAGGCCTTCTCTCTCCTTTGCTCACATCCTGAACTATGCTTCTCCAATAGATGCTCACCCTCAGCCTTGTGCTCTAGACTCTCTGCTGTCACTCCCACCTCAGCAACTTGATTTCTCCCCTCCAATATCTAGATCAAAAACCCAAATCTCGACTGGTTCTCAGACCATTGCTCCCTTGCTGAGGTTGCAGGTACTGAGGTACCACTCCATTCACTCACTCCTCTCCTCTCCTGTCAGTGCCCGCAACGGGTCCCACCCAGTCCTCTTACCACCTAATGCAAAGCTCAAACCCGCTGAGAAGAATCCTCAGACCCTAATACAAGATGTAATGAAAATGGCCTTTAATGTTGCTTTGTCATCACTAAAAACAGGTTACTAAGAATTTAAAGTCCCTCACAGGCTTTTTGGAATCTCACTCCCGTCTCCCCCTCTGTTCTATCTGTTCTACTGCTCAAGTTTTTGTTGCTATTAGGATCCCAAAGCCCTCTCCCAATATTCTTTTACATCTCTCCTTCCTCATTCTCAGATCCACAGAGCTGCTCTTATCCCTGCCTTCCAAATTGTCTCCCTCTGTACCAGGCCCACAGAAAAGTCTTAACTGACCTTCTCCAGAAGTCTTCACCATGGCTGATTTAGGACTTTCAGCAAAAGAGTCCCTATAAAAGAGTTCACTGTAGATAAACTTCCTATTTTTGTGTTGCCCTGGTCTCCTTGGCAACTGGCTAAAAAATTCAGCACTCCTGATCTAGACACACCCTTACTAGTTTTTCACAAAATATTTGCAAAAAAGTCCTCTGGCCTTGAGCTGGGGCTTCCCAGAGATGGCTACATTTCTAAGATAAAGAAGTTACAAACTGGGCTGTATGGAAACAGCTGGAAGGGGGAAAAAAAGAAAGGGAAGACACCCCCACCCAGGTGTCCTTGAAAAGTTAACTTGCCCAAACTGAGGAAAAAACAGAAACAAAAACTGCTTTTTGTGAACTTCTGCAGACTGTGAACTTCTGAGCCCCTTCCCTTACGTGTTGGGTACAAAATTCTGAAACTACGTAACTTGGGTTTCAGGGGATTAATTGATTACAACAGAAGCAATGCCCTCTGAATCTGGTTGAAACCAAAAAAGACTGTTTCCGTGTCTTTGGTGCTATCTTAGGTGCCTTGCCTTGTCCGTCCCTACAACAGTATAATTCTATATACTTAAACATTGTTTATGTTTTCATGAAATGGTCAACAGATGTGATTAATTGTGAAATGGTGCAGATGTTTCCCAGAGTGCTCTATCATGACGCAGGTTCATCTGAAGATCAAAGAGGGGGACATACAACCTGGTTCCACTGGGAACATATGTCCCTCACCTTAGCCATTCTATTACGAATAGGAGTTGCTGCAGGGTTGGGCACAAGAACCACTGCTCTGGTCCATGGGACACAACAAGTGACCCAATTAGAAGCAGCAATAGATCAAAACTTAAAGATTTTAGAAACCTCCATCACAGCTTTGCAGGAATCTTTAACCTCTCTCTCTGAAGTTGTTTTACAGAACAGTCGAGGGTTGGACCTCCTTTTCATGACAGAGGGGGGCCTTTGTGCTTCTTTGAGGGAAGAATGTTGTTTTTGTGTCGACAATACTGGAGTTGTAAAAAAATCTATGAGTAAATTAAAAAGATGCCTTGAAGAGCAACAACGAGAGAGAGAGGCACAAAAAGGGTAGTTTGAGTCTTTTTTTACACAGTCCCCCTGGTTAATTACGTTTTTATCAACCCTGGCCGGTCCAATAATAATCCTCATAGTATTACTAACTATAAAACCCTGTTTCCTCAACCATGTAATTTCTTTTCTCCAAGCTCAAATTGGACAAATTAAAATTATGGTAATACCCCACTAGCAGACATAGAATGTGACACCCCACAAAGATCACTTTTATGATTAAAAGTAGCCAGAAAAAGAAGTGGGGAATGAAAGGTTAATAAAATATGTACTTGTCACTTCCTGTTTTTCTGTACACTTAACGAAACACTGTTGAAATCTTGAGAACTCTTTGCTAATCTTGTTGCCAGAATGTGCTGTCCCCAATTGCCAAACTGCAGAATCTACTCCCTCACCCGGTTGAATAGAAACCTGAACTGTACTTGGATCATTGAATGTAGAAGAGTACATCCATTCAAAAAGTTATAGTCAGTTGGATTAGAAAGATAGTCAGTAAGTTTAGGAAGAAAAGTGAGTATAGGATTTGGAACAAAAGTTCTTTAGCAATAGGGTTTTGGTTAGAGAGTCAATGTAAACGTCAACACAAGTGAAGAGTCAGTCACAATGATGCACAGGGCAAAATATGTAGGAAAGCAGATATCAATAGAGACATTAGGAAATCAGGAAAAGAATAAAGTGAGTGATGGGATTAGATATTTTCAACAGGGTTGAGGATGAATATATGAGCTTAGGATAAAACAAATATGAAGTCAACAATAGGATTGACATTTGATAGCATTAGCGTAGCCCAAGACAGTGTCCAAAATAAGCTCTGTTGCCCCTCATTTGCCTAAATTCCCAGTGGCCTGTACACCCTTCCTGTGTACCAGGAGTGATCAAATAGGCCTGCCCTTAATACTGCTCTGCTTCTCCAATTTGAGTCCTACTGAGTGTCGGGTACAGATTCTTTATGTGAATTGGAAAGATGAGAAAACTCAAGCACCTATTGGATAGCCTCTGAATACATTTGAAGAACTCATTTGACCCAAAAGATCCCTATTCTCACTTGATGGAATTCAGGAACCTTACAGAGGAAGGCAAAATACTTCATCAACAATGACTGCTCTTTTTGCCATTTTGGATTTTATGCACCCATGGGATCTTTCTTTAGATCCATCAGGTACTGAGAATCTAAGTCAAAGAATCACACTGGGCCAAGAGGCTGATACACACACATCTCTTTCCAAATCAATTAAGGAAAGAGCCAAAGGTAAAGCATATTCATTTCCATTTGAAAAATCTTTCCTTCAGGATTCACAAAGGGTTGGCCTGAGACAAAGACCTTCCTGACTCTCAGGGCAACAGAACAATAGGTAAGCAAATGGCCCAAAGCAGGGATTCTCCACTGAGACTTTACTGGTCACACTGATATCTGAGTTTTCTGAGATGCTCGCCATTCCATTCAGCTATCCAGTACATGGCCATGTCACAGAGCTTGGAGGTAGTACATATCTTGGACACAAAACCATGAGCCTATTCTGGAGATTGGCCATAATTCAGGAAGAAAACAGCAACTTAGGAAGGTAGCAGGTATCGCCCATCAATAAGGCAAGCCGCATTCAATTCATAAATTGTGCTGGATGAATGCTGGGAAGCTTTCTATGAGACAGGACACATCCATTGATGCATTCTCTTTTCTAATGTCTACAAGCACGGACACAGTGGGATACACAGACATAGAAACACTTGCATTGTCAAACGACTTACTAGAAACAGTTCACTCCAAACCAAACAAACCGCCTTTTCTAACTATTCTCAGAACATGAGACAAAACCACAAACCCACACCCGCAATGGCACCTCCTTCCCCCAAATAGGTCTGTGACTCTCCGGAGTGTGCTCTGACTGATGGGCCATACTATGATCCTCCGAAATGGCCTGACCTGTCTCAGATCTGGTCTTCTTGGCCAACAATGTGAAGTTGTTAGAAGCCAGGAGTGAGCCACTATCTGCTTTCTCAGGAAGAGCCCCTCTTCCGAGCTTTCCTGACATTTGGCCATCCTCACATCAGTAGGTATCAAGAAAGACTAACTCTGTCCTTTGTAAATCCAAAAAAGTGAGACCACTGGGACTAGAACTGAGACTGGCTCTGGGTGCCTGGCTTTCTGTATCCCAAGTTCAGATAGTTCCATCACCATGGAAGTGAGATGAGATCACGTCCTTCAGGAACTGAATGAGATCACTGCCTTGGCAACCACTTTGTCATAACAATTGCTTCCAACGGTCCCATGAGATGAGGGCTGCCCCTACTTCCTGTGACACTTTCACAAGTTATAATAATATATCACCCGTAGGCAAAAGGGAACAGCTCTCCACACAGGCCGTGTTTGGTCCATCTTCTCTACATTAAGAAGAGATAGGCTCATTCTGACTCAACCCTTAATCCTGACCAGGTTGTTTGCCAGGGAAGATGATTTTTGCTCTCTCAGGTCTTACATAGCTGCCTACATCTTCTCCAGAGATCATTTCTGCATGGAGCTTTGAGGTTCTCAACAGATGGAAGATCCACTGCATTCCTGTATTGTAAGACCAACACTGTCCCTGCTCTTCTGTAAACATAGATGTGAATTGGAGTCATGAGAAAACCCACGAACCTATGGGATAGCCTCTGCAGAACTTTAAAGAATTCACTTGACCCAAATGATCCCTATTCTCACTTAATGGAGGTCAGGAACCTTACAGAGGAAGGCGAGAGACTCTATCCACCATGACAGTTCTTTTGTCCATTTTGGTTTTGGATGCACACATGGGATTTTTCTTTAGACCCATCATGTGCTGTGAATCTAAGCCACAGCCTCACATAGGGCCAAGAGGCTGATTCAGACACATCCATTTCCAAAGCAATTAACCGAAGAGGCACAGGTAATGACCATTCAATTCCATTTGAAAACTATTTTCTTCAGGCTTCACAAAGTGTGGCCTGAGGCAAAGACCTTCCTGACATTCAGGGCAACAGAATAGGTAAGCAAAAGGCCCAAAGCAGGGTTTCTCCACTGAGACTTTCTTGGGCATACTAATATCTGAGTTTTCTGAGATACTCACCATTCCCATCAGTTATCCAGTACATGGCCATGTCACAGAGATTGAGGTGGTACATATCTTGGACACAAAATCATGAGCGTATTCTGGAGAGTGTCCAGAATTCAGGAAGAAAACAGGAATTTAGAAAGATACCAGGAGTTGCCCATCCATACGGCAAGCTGCAGTCCATTCATAAATTGCTCAGGATGAATGCTTTGAAGCTTTCTCGTAGACAGGACACATCCATTGATGCATTCTCTTTTCTACTGTCTACAATCACGGACACAGTATGATATATAGACACAGAAACACTCACGTTGTCAAAGGACTTACTAGAAACAGTCCACTCCAAAACAAACAAACCATCTTTCCTAACTATTCTCAGAACATGAGACAAAACCACAAACTCACACTCACACCCAAAAAGGCACCTCTTTCCCCCAAGTAGGTCTGTGTCTATCCGGAGTGTCCTCTGACTTGTGGGCCATACTATGTTCCCCAAAAGTGGCGTGTCCTGTCTCCGATCTGGTCTCTTTAGCAAACTCTGTGAAGTTGACAGGAGCCCGTGGTGAGAAACTACCTGCTTTCTCTGGAAAGGCCAGTCTTCATAGTTTCCAGGCATTTGGCTGTCCTCACATCAGTAGGTACCAAGAAAGAGTGACTCTGTCTTGTTAAATCCAAACAAGTGAGCCCACTGGGACATGGAGTGGGTTTGACTCTGTGTGCCTGGTTTCCTGGATCCCAAGATCACAGACTTTCATCACCAATAATGTAAGGTGAGGTCACTTCCTTCAAGAACTGAATGAAGTCACTGCCTTGGAAACCACTTTGTTTTAACAGTTTCTTCCAAGGTTCCCAAAAGATGGAGTCTGCCTCTACTTGCTGTGACTCATTCATAAGTTAGGATGGTATATCAACCATAGGCACCGGGGAACAGCTCTCCACACAGCCATGGTTTGGTCCATCTTGTCTACATTAGGAAGAGAGAGGCTAATTCAGACACATCCCTTCAACCTGACCAGGTTGTTTGCCATGGAAGATGACTTTTGCTCTCTCAGATCCTTCATACCTGCCTACACCGACTCAAGGGATTATTTCTGCAGGGACTTTTGAGGTTCTCAGCTGGTGGATGATACCCTACCTTCCTGGATTTTAAGACCAACTCTGTCCCTGCTCTTCTGTAAAGTGAGATTGAGGGAACAGTGTATGGTTAGTGTTAATAGCATGTTCGATTTGGGTTAGGAGTCATTCTGCTGGATGAATTATGGTATTGGGAACCTGTGATATTTATAAGAATATAAATGTGAAATATATGTATGAGATCAGAGATCTAGGAAAGATTTGAAGCCCAGAAAGGCATTGGGCCCTTGATTGGTATACTTAGATTGAATTATGTTCTGCACCGAGGTCTCAGATAAATCGATATACAATGGCATAGGACCCTATACCTCGGATGATTGAAAGTAGAAGAGAACATCCAGTCAAAAAGGGATAGTCTGTAGGATTAGGAAGATAGTCAGTAGGTTTAGGAAGAAGAGTGAGTCTCGGAGTTGGACCAAAAGTTCTTTAGCAATTGGTTTTCAGTTAGAGGGTGAATGTAAATATCAGCACATGTGAAGAGACAGTCACAATGATGAACTGGGAAAAATATGTAGGAAAGCAGATATCAATAGGGGCATTAGGAAATCAGGAAAAGTATAAAGTGAGTGATAGGATTAGATATTTTCAACAGGCTTGAGGTTAAATATATAATCTTAGGAAGAAACAAATATGTAGTAACCAATAGGATTGACATTTGAGAGCAGTAGGCACCCTGGACATAGATGCTTTTAGTAATCCATGGTCACTTTCTATTTAGGCTTTGGTACAATCATATGTGTGACCTTTGCATTTTGTGTCCAGAATACTACTGTGGTAAAATGTATATGTAGATCAGGTGACATAAGTATTTCTTCCACCATAAAGGGGAGTAATATTCTGGAAACTTATAAATTAGTACTGGGGATACAAATAGGTGTACCTTGTGTTGATGATTATTGAGATGATGCAGGAATAGACCATATTGTGAATAAAGTATGTAACTGGATCCAACATTAAATAATGGATTGAGTTTGCATCTGAAAATATATTGGAAATCTTATATTGATATATATACCATCATTCCAACGAGTTATATATGCAATGGTATTATTAGGGTTACGGTTTATCGTGAAGAGTGAGTTTTGCTTCAAAAATGATTATGGAATCGAAAATAATGTGTTTAGAAAGAAGTCTAGTGAAAAGACCAGTAAAGAAACATGGAGGAATACATGTGTTCTGAAGTAGTAAGTAATTGAAAGTGAACCAAATGCCAAAAAAATTTGTGAAGTTGTGGATGAAAAAATACATCCTATGATGTCCATAAACTGAAGAAATAGTAATGTACCAGTGTTGAGTAAAAATGAACTTCAAATTACACATCATGTCCCATAGCAATCTACTTGCATTGATGTTAAACTGGGTCAGTTACTGTAGAAATATTAGGATTTTTAAGCACCATCCACTGAACTTAGTTTTCAGTAGTAGGAAACAAAAATATATTTCAGGTGTATGAATATTACTGAGAATAATCTTGTGAAAATTTGAATTTAAATGAACATAAATGAATATGAATGAATTTAGGGAGTGTATAATAAGACACATATTTTTCATATTTTTTTAAAATCCGTAGAATATACACACACACACACGCCCACACACACACACACACATGCACACACACACACACATTAATATTTAGCAATATATATGCCAATCGATATTCATCATGAAATATAATTCATTCACAAATCCAAAAATATTCATTTTACTGAACATGGATTTATGTATAGTGTTTTTCACTAGGAAGCTCACCCATAGGTGGAATTTTCAGTTCCATCATTATTTAGGGAGAGTCATCTCTTCTCACAATTTTTATATTCCAAAGTCAGTGATCTTACAAGAATGTACGTGTGATACCAGGTAGGATATTGTATATGCATAAAAAAATTACATGTGCTGAATAGGATACAGAGAAAGGGAGACAGGAATTTACATATGTGATAAGTTTAAAAAATCATGGAGAAATATTAAAATGAAAAGTTTACTAAATTTAAAACACATACTCTTGATAAAGAGGAAGACAAATACAAATATACACCATGCTTCCTATAAAAGGACTGTACTTCTATTCAGTTAGGTTTTTTTTTCTCCATGATATTAGGATTAGTAGTCAGAGTCTAGTAGGGTATGGGTTAGTGTCAGGGATTCAGTATTTCAAATGGAAAATAGGAAAATGGATCTAATGTGTATGCAAACATGTGATACACAAAAATCTTCCCTCTCTTATCCAGAACAATACCTTGACATAACCATCGCTAAAAGTAAGACACAATTAGAGGAGAGGAGTTAGAAAACCTGTGAATACATATGTGGAATGAAAAATGCTAAGGAGTTCACAACACTGGAGGTGGTAAAACAGTTTACAAAAGTATGGGAGAGGGTAAACACTCCAGAAACATGGAGCTGTGCTGACCTCAAGACTTATTGAGAAACTTCCTCTGAGGTTAGGCACAAGAAATATATGTATGGCAATATGTAAATCAATGGTTCTGCAACTGATGTGATTCTGCAATCTGTATATGGAGTAAAAATGGGAGCTCATATCCCACTTGAATCAAAGTGTGAAATTTGATATATCAAGAAGTATGTACTGTTTTGAACAACCTACAATAAAAATTAATTAAAAAAAGAAAAAGAAATATATGTAATTGTCAGGAGATTTAGCTTCGTTTGTAGTGACACCAAAAATCTGGGTCTGCATCTATGTGACCTGGAGGACATGGTTCTTTATTTTGTAATGAACATGAGGCAGCAGGTCTGAAATCTCCCTTTGTAGGTAAACTGTTGCTACTGGGAGCTAAGTGTCTTCCCGTGTGTTCTGTGAAGCCATTTGGTCATCCTCCACTTTTCAGGGTGTTTCTTACTGCTGCACTGGGAATTTGGTATTTGCTTCATGAAATACAATATGTTCAACTGGGACACAATGCTGGAGGGAGTTCTGTCATGTGTGGTTGGTCAGGGTCGGCAAGAGAATGTACGAACCAGGCTTCTATCCCACATAGCTTTCCCTTTGACTATAGCAACCTGATTCTGAACATTGCCCTGAAACCTCTACATATAACAAGATGCCTTTACATATAAAGGTCTGCTGCCTGCACCATGTCAGTCGCAAGATTTGGAAGCCAATGGAAGATCCAGGTGGTCCTACCAAAAATATTTATTTACACACCTATAGTCCACTGTTCTACGCCCACTACCCAGCAGGCTCCAACTTACTGGCATCTCTGTTATACACCATTTTCACGAAACTCAGTCAATCAAGGCACTGTTTGTTATACTCATGATCAGCAACAGGATATCTTAAGGTTATCCAGTGCCACCTGGTCATGGGGATTTCAAAAATTTCATGGTATTAATCTAGTCATTTTTCAAGGATGAAGTTGGAGGCACTGTGGGTTTCATTTAATTCAGGAACCATTAAATGGTGAGGAAGCTCATTTCAATGAAAGCTCTGGAGAACACTCACAGGCAAGCCTTCCCAAAGAGTGGCCAAAAGGACACATGAATCCAGGCCCATTGAGGTATACAATGTGAGGTCCATGTGTGTTTGGACTCTCAACTATGGCTACCAAGTCTTTAAGAATTAAATCATGTGATATCCTGGCTCAGAATCCCTGAGCTCTGTGGAAAGCCATCCTGGGCCTAGATCTCAGTTTCCAAAAGCGATTCTCATGCGTGGTCTCCTAAAATCCCAACACTATTCATGGCAATACTTCTCTGAGGTCAGTTCCAGAACTCAGTCTCTAAGGAGAATCACACCAGACTTCAAGCCCTGGTGGACCCAGTCATCTCTTCCAACTACCACACAAATTACCACAATTAAAACAAGAACCCTCCCATATGGCCCTCATCTTCTTTCATATAGACACTCATCATAATCTGGCTGGAGGTTTCCATGAGGGGTGCAGACCAAGACAGTGTCCCAAATAAGCTCCTTTGCCCCTCATTTGCCTAAAGTCAAGGTGGCCTGGACACCCATCCTGTGAACCACAAGTGATCAAATAGGCCTGCCGTTAATAACTCTCCAATTTGAGGACTACTGTCTGTGTGGTTTAGATTCTTTATGTGAATTTTAGTCATGAGAAAACCCAAGCACAATGGGCTAGCCTCTGCAGGTTTTGTAGAACTCTTTTGACCCAAAGGATCCCATTCTCACTTGATGGAAGTCAGGAACCTTACAGAGGAAGTCTAGAGACTTCATCCCAATAATTGCTCTTTTGGCGAATTTTCTTTTGGATGCACACATGGTAACTTTCTTTAGATCCATCAGGTGCTGAGAATCTAAGCCACAGCCACACACAGGGCCAAGGGCCTGATTCAGACACATCCCTTTCCAAAGCAATTAAGGAAAGTGCCACAGGTATGCCCATTCATTTCCACTTGAAAACTGTTTTCTTCAGGCTTCACAAAGGGGTGGCCTGAGGCAAAGACCTTCCTGACATTCAGGGCAACAGAACAATAGGTAAGCAAAAGGCCGAAAGCAGGGTTTCTCCTCTGAGACTTTTCTGGTCACACTGATATCTGAGTTTTCTGAGATGCTCGCCATCCCCTACAGCTATCCAGTACATGGCCATGTCACAGAGCTTGTAGGTGGTACATATCTTGGACACAAAACCATGGGCCTATTCTTGAGATTGGCCGGAATTCAGGACGAAAATAGAAACTTAGGAAGGTAGCAGGTGTTGCTCATCGATAAGGCAAGCTACAGTCCATTCATAAATGGGGCAATATGAATGCTGAGAAGATTTCTACTAGACAGGACACATCCATTGATGGATTCTCTTTTCTAATGTCTACAACCACGGAAACAGTGGAATACACAGACATAGAAACACTCGCCCTGTGAAAAGACTTACTAGAAACAGTCCACTTCAAATGAAACAAACCGACTGTCCTACCTATTCTCAGAAAATGAGACAAAACCACAAACCCACAACCACACCCACAAAGGCACCTCCTTCCCCTAAGTAGGTCTGTGACTATCCAGAGTGTCCTCTGACTTGTGGGCCATAATATGTTCCCCCAAAATGGCCTTTCCTGTCTCAGATCTTGTCTCCTTGGCCAACTCTGTGAACTTCTTAGGAGCCAAAGGTGAGCTACTACCTGCTTTCTCATGAAAAGCCCTGCATCCGAGCTTTCCTGGCATTTGGCCTTCCACACATCTGTAGGTACCAAAAAATACTGACCCTGTCCTTGGTAAATCCAAACAAGTGAGACCACTGGGACTGGGACTGGGACTGGCTCTGTGTGCCTGGCTTCCTGGATCCCACGTTCAGAGAGTTCCATCACCAAGAAAGTGAGGTGAGGTCACTTCCTTCCTGAACTGAATGAGGGCACTGTCTTGGCAGCCACTTTGTCCTAACTGTTGCTTCCAAGGGTACCAAGAAATTGAGGCCGCCCCTACTTCCTGTGACATTTTCACAAGTTAGAATGGTATATCAACCAAAGGCACCCAGGAATAGATCTCCACACAGGCCTGGTTTGGTCCATGATCTCTACATTAAAAAAAAATCTGATTCAGACACAACCTTTTATCCTGACCGGGTTATTTGCCATGGAAGATGACTTTTGGTCTCTCAGGTCCTTTATTGCTTCCTACATCTTCTCCAGGGATCATTTCTGCATGGACCTTTGAGGTTCTCAGCAGGTGGAAGTTTTTCTACATTTCTGTATTGTAATATCAACTCCTTCCCTGCTCTTCTGTAAAGTTAGATTGAGGGAACAGTGTCCGGTTATGGTTAAAAACATGCTCGATTTGGGTTAGAAATCATTTTCCTGGATGAATGATCGTATTGGGAACTTGCTATGTGTAGAAGAATATATAGGTGAAATATATGTATGAAAAAAGAAATTTAAGTCTGATTTGAAGCCCAGAAGGGCATTGGGCCCTTGATAGTGATACGTGGTGTTGAATTACGTTCTGCAGAGTTGTCTCAGATAAATCGATATACAATGGCATAGCACCTTGTACGTTGCATGAATTAATGTAGAAGGAACATCAAGTCAAAAAGGCATAGTCGGTAGTGAAAGGTTAATAAAATTAATAAAATAGGTACTTGTCACTTCCTGTTTTTCTGTATGCTTAACAAAACACTGTTGAAATTTTGAGAAATGTTTGCTAATCTTGTTCTAGAATGTACTGTTCCCAACAGCCGAACTGCAGAATGTACTCCCTCACTCGGTGTCATGCAAACCGCCCACTCGCCCTTACCCATCACTGAACTTCCCTCTCTTCCCTCTCCAAGGAAAGTATATAAGCTCTGCTTAAGCTGTTCTCAGAGGTCTCTGCTCTATTTAATTTAGCTCTGAGCTCCAGCATGCTGGACCACAAATAAACCCTTTGCTGTTGCATGAGACAGTCTCTTGGTAGTATCTTCCTCTGACACTCGACTGACCTTTACATATTGAGGTTCCACTGAGTTCCAGCAGTGGCGGATGAGAGACCCCAACGGGCTCCTCTCGGAGCAAGTAAGGCGCCTCTTTCTGGTTTCAGGTTTCTTGTTAGGGCTTGGCAAAATTGCTGGCGATGAAGAGCCTGGGCTCTCTCCGACGGTGGCTGAGAGACATGTCACAGAGACAAAGGGCACCTCTCTGGAGGACCCCGCAGAGAACTCGGGAAATCAAGGAACAATAGTCTTCTCGACTCAGTGATATTTTCTTTTAGATTCGTTTTTGCCATAACATTGGGTTTTGAAGGCTACTCATTCCTGGTCTCAGTGTTGGACGTTCATTGCCTGTCTTTATGGTCGTGTCTTATCTGTGTCGTGTGTCCTTGCTTTTACTGTTTGTGGAACTTTCATTATGGAACAGAGCACGTCAATGCCTCTGTCCCTGACCCTTGATCACTGGACCAAAGTCCGCTTAAGGGCTCAGAATCTTTCTTTTTTTAGTAAAACGCTGGACCTGGCAGAATCTCTGTGCCTCAGAATGGCCCATCTTTGGAGTCGTATGGCCCCTAGACGGATCTTTCTACTTCCTACTAATTTAAAAAGTCAGAGGTATTGTCTTTCAGCCAGCGCCACATAGCCATCAGGATCAACAGCCATATATCTTAACTTGGCAGGACCTCTGCAAATCTCCTCCTCCATGGGTGAAGCCTTTCCTTGCCCCTACCTCTGCTCCTACTCCTTCCCCCATGATCTTTCAAACCCTCTCAACCTCCTCCTCCTCCACCCTCTGTTCTCCCTGAGTCACAGATTTGACTCTACTGGACTCTTCTCCCCCTCCTTATCCCCTGCCCTCGTCCCCTAACACACAACACACTCTAAGTGATTCCGCTGCTGCTGACTAAGCCTCTCTACCATTGGAGGAAGCTAAGCCGGTAATAGGATCTGACAATGGACCGATGTTCATGACCCAGGTAAGTCAGGGGTTAGCCAGGAACCTGGGGATTAATTGGAAGTTAAATTGTGCTTATAGACCACAGAGTTCAAGACAAGTAGAAAGAATGAATAGAACCATTAAAGAGACCTTAACGAAATTAAGCTTAGAGACCAGCATAAGATTGGACTATGCTCCTGCCTTATGCAATGTTTCATGCAAGAAAAAATCCCTTTGTTTCTTTGAGTAACCTTACCACATGTGAAATTCTTTATGGTGGCCCTCCTCCAGTAGGGGACCTAAGCTCAACTGTAAGACCTAAAGATCCTTTCCACACCCCCTTGCTTGACAGACTTAAAGATCTTGAAAGAACTCAGTAATACCTGTGAAAACAGCTGGCCACTGCCTACCCAACTGGGAACCAGGGGATTCCACATCCATATCAAGTAAGAGATTTCATCTATGTAAGATGATATCAGGTGTCATCCCTGGTACCCCGCTGAAAAGGACCATACCAGGTGCTATTATAACACCTACAGTGGTAAACGTAAACAGAATCACTTCCTGGATCCATACCTCTCATCTCAAGCCTGCTGCCTATACAGAATCTTTCTGGAAACTGAAAAAGACTGGTAACAGTTTCAAATTGTGTATTGGCAATGTGAATAAGGTTATATACTCTCCCCTTGGCTACAAGTAGTCCTAACCCTCATCAGCCCATTAAGCAGTGATGGCTGATCACAAATCCTACTGGAAAAGAAGTATGGTCTATCTCGCATACAGCCCCCTTAGGGACCTGGTGGCCATCTCTCCACCCAGACATTTGTTAGCTGGCTATAGGTATTTCCTATTGTGATATCCCTGATGAAGAGGATCCCACTAAAATACCATTAAATCCCTTCTGTACCATAGATAATGGAAACAAACATTATGGATGTAGGGACACGCGAGCCAGATGCAGATTGGCTAGTCTAGATTACTAAGTTTGCCTGGCAGACTATCAAAGCCACAAAGAGTAATGGCTGTGTGGGGGAAAAGCCGACTTTTTCTGTATGTCATGGAAATGTGTGCATACAGGGGCTGCCTGATGAAACCCCAATTCTTCATCAAATTCAGTACACAGCATTGGCCACATTACCAATTAGACAACCAAAAACTATGGCACCCAGATGGGTCTCTAGATCCTCAAATTTTGCGTGACCTTTTTAACTTCTGCAAGTGCTCAAAAGAGTGAAAGGAAATTCCCCTATGTGGAAGCCTTTTCCCTCCCTCACTCACATCCTGAACTATGCTTCTCCAATAGATCATTATCCTCAGCCTTCTCCTCCAGACCCTCTGATGTCACTCCCATCTCAGCAACTTGATTTCTCCCCTCCAATAACTAGATCAGAAACCCAAAGCTCCACCAGTTCTCAGACCATCGGCCCCTTGCTGAGGTAGCAGGTACATAGGTACCGCTCCACCGACTCATTCCTCTCATCTCCTGTCAGTGCCCTCACCGGGTCCCACCAGGTCCTCTTACCAGCTAACCCAATGCTCAAACGAGCTGAGGAGAGCCCTGAGACCCTTATCCAAGATGTAATATAATTGGCCTTTAAAGTTGCTTTGTCATCACTGAAAACATGTTACTAAAATTTAAAGTCCCTCACAGGATTTTGGGATCCTCACTCCCGTCTTTCACTCTGCTCTACCTGATCTACTGCTCAAGTTTGCTGCTAGGAAATTCCCAATACCCTTTTGCATTATTCTTTTACATCTCTCTTTTCCCTCATTCTCAGATCCTCGGAGGTGCTCTCAGCCCCACCTTCCCCGTCTTTCCCCCTCTGTACCAGGCCCACAGAAAAGTCTTAAATGACCTTCTTCAGAAGTCTTCACCATGGCTGAGTTTTGAACTTTCAGCAAAACAGTTCCAATAAAGACTTTAATGTAGATAAACTTTCTCTTTCGTATTGCCCTGTTCTACTTGGCCACTGGCTAAAAATCTCAGTACTTCTAAGCTAGACAACCCCTAACTAGTTTTTCACAAAATATGTGAACAAGTCCTGTGGCCTTCAGCTGGGGCTTCATAGAGATGGCTACATTTCTAAGATAAAGAAATTACCAACCGGGCTCCATGGTAACAGCTGGCAGGGGGAAAATAAGAAATGGAAAAAAAAGCTCTCCTCCTCCCAGGTGTCCTTGAAAAGTTAACTTGCCCAGAACAGAAGGAAAAACAGAAACAAATACTGCTTTTTTAAACTTCTGAAGACTGTGAACTTCTGAGCCCCATCCCTTATATGTTGGGTACAAAATTCTGAAACTACCTAAACTTGAGTTTCAGGGGATTAATTGATTACAATAGAAGCAATGCCCTCTGAATCCGGTTTCAACCAAATAGGACTGTTTCCCTCTCTTGAGTGCTATCTTAGGTGCCTTGCTTTGTCAGTGCCTACAACAGCATAATTCTACATACTTAAACATAGTTTATGTTTTCATGAAATGATCAAGATATGTGATAAATTGTGTAATGGTGCAGATGTTTCCCAGAGTGCTCTATCATGACGCAGGTTCATTTGAAGATCAAATAGGGGGGGCATACAACCGGTTCCACTGGGAACATATATCCCTCACTTTAGCCATCCTATTAGGAATAGGAGTTGCTGCACGGGTGGGCAGAGGAACCAGTGGCATTGTCCATGGGACACAAAAGATGACCCAATTAGAAGCAGCAATAGAGCAAAAGTAAGATATTAGAAACCTCATTCAGGGCTTTGCATGAAACTTTAACCTCTCTCTCTGAAGTTGTTTTACAGAACAGTTGAGGGTTGGACCTCCTCTTCATTAGAGAAGGGGGCCTTTGTGCTGCATTGAGGGAAGAATGTTGTTTTTATGCTGACTATACTGGAGTCGTAATAAAATCTATGAGTAAATTTAAAAGACACCTTGAAGAGCATCAACAAGTGAGAGAGGGCCCAAAAGGGTGGCTTGAGTCTTGGTTCACACAGTCCCCCCGGTTAACTACGTTTTTATCAACCCTGGCCGGTCCAATAATAATCCTCATATTATTGCTAACTATAAAACCCTGTTTGCTCAACCGTGTAATGTCTTTTCTCCAGGCTCAAATTGGAGGAGTTAAACTTATGGTAATACCCCACTAGCAGACATTGAATGTGACACCCTCCAATGATCATTTTTATGATTAAAATTAGCCAGAAGAAGAAGTGGGGAATGAAATATTAATAAAATAGGTACTTGTCACATCTTGTTTTTCTGTATGCTTAACAGAACACTGTTGAAATCTTGAGAAATGTTTGCAAAACTTGTTCCCAGAATGTTCTATCCCCAACTGCCAAATTGCAGAATGTACTCCCTCTCCCAGTTGCATGCAAACCGCCCACTCGCCCTGACACATCAATACAATTCCCTCCCTTCTCTCTCCAGGGAAAGTATATAAGCTCTACTTCAGCTATTCTCAGGGCTATCTGCACTATTCAGGTGAGCTCTGAACCCCAGCATTCTGGACACCCAATAAACCCTTTGATGTTGCATGAGATAGCCTGTTGGTAGTCTCCTCCTCTGATGCTCGCACCACGTTTACTTGGATGATTGAATGTAGAAGACAACATCCAGTCAAAAAGGGATAGACTGTAGCATTAGGAAGATAGTCAGTAAGTTTAGGAAGAAGGGTGAGTATAAGATTTGGAACAAAAGTTTCTTAGCAATAGGATTTCGATTAGAGAGTGAATGTAAATGTCAGCACAAGTGAAGAGTCAGTCACAATGATGAAGTGGGGAAAATATGTAGGAAAGCATATATCAATAGAGACATTACAAAATCAGGCAGAGTATAAAGTGTGTGATAGGATTAGACATTTTGAACAGGGTTGAGTTTAAATATATAATCTTAGGAAGAAACAAATATGTAGTCACAAATAGGATTGACATTTGAGAGCATTGGGCAAATTTCAGGTGGATGAATATTTTGAGAATAATCTTGTGAATAGTTGATTATAAATCCACATACATGAACATGAATGAATTTAGGGAGTGAATATAAGACACATATATTTCATATTTTGAAAAATCTGGAGAGTGTATATATATATATATATATATATATATATATATATATATACATATATATATATATATACATATATATACATATACATAAAACACACACACAGACAAAAAAGTAGCAATATAT
Source organism: Callospermophilus lateralis (assembly GCF_048772815.1). Taxonomy (NCBI): domain Eukaryota; kingdom Metazoa; phylum Chordata; class Mammalia; order Rodentia; family Sciuridae; genus Callospermophilus; species Callospermophilus lateralis. The sequence continues at coordinate 162,038 of NW_027512401.1, read as the reverse complement.
ATGTCAATCAAAATTCATTATAAAATATATACCATCCACAGATCTAAAAATATTCATTTTACTGAACATGGATTTATGTATAATGCTGTTCAACTAGCAAGCTCACCCATAGGTTGAATATTCAGTTCCAACAGGGTTTAGTAGGAGTGATCTCTTCTAACAATTTGTATCTGCCAAGTCAGCCACCTCACAAGAATGTACGTGTGGTACCAGATAGGAATCTATATGTGCATATAAGAATACAGAGAAAGGGAGACAGGAATTCACATATTTGTTAACCTTAAAAATACTAGGACAACTATTTCAACAAACAATTGACTAGATTTATAACTCCAACTCTGTATCATGCAAAAGGCAAATCCATCTATACACCATGCCTACTCTGTACTGCTTGTATTTCTATTCTTTATGGGTTATTTTTCTCCATCATATTAGGATTAGTAGTCAGAGTCTGGTAGGGTATGGGTTAGAGTCAGGTATTCAGTCTTTTGAATTGAAAATAGGACACTGAATCCAATGTGTATGCAAATATATGCTACGGAAAAATCTTCCCACTCTCCTCCAGAACAATGCCTTGACATTACCTTCGCCCCAAGTAAGACACAATTAGAGGAGAAGAGTTAGAAAATCTGTGAATACATATCTAGAATGGAAAATGCTCCAGATTTCACATCTTTGGAGGTGGTAGAGGAGTTTCCAAAAGTAAGAGACAGGGTAAACACTCCACAAACATGGAGCTCTGCTGGCCAAAAGACTTTTTGAGAATCTGCCTCTGAGGTTGGGCACTTGAAATATATGTTGTTGTCAGGAGCTTTAGCTTTATTTGTAGTGAAACCATCAAAGCTGGATCTGCATCTATGTGACCTGGAGGAAATGGTTACTTATTTTTAAAATAAAAATGAGGCAGCATTGATGAATTCTCTTTTTGTAGGTAAACTTTGGCCACTGAGGGCTAAGGGTCTTCCCGTGTGGACTGTGAAACCAATGGTCATCCTCAAATTTTCGTGGTGTTTCTTGCTGCTGCACTGGGAGTTTGGTATTTGCTTCATGAAATACAACGAGTTCAAATGGGACACAGTGCTGAAGGGAGTTCTGTCAGGTGTGGTTGGCAGGGTCTCCAGGAGAATGCACCAACCAGGGTTCTATCTCAAGTAGCTTGCCCCCTTGACAATAGCAACATGATACTGAACATTGCCCTGAAACCTCTCCATATAAAAATATGCCTTTACATATATGGGTGTGATGGTTGCACCATGTCAGTCACAGCCATTTGGAAGCCAATGGAAGATCCACATGGCCCCACCACAGATGTTTTATCACACATTTGCATAACACAGCTCTAGGCCCACTACTTACCAGGCCCCAACTTACTGGCATCTCTGTTCTACACCATTTTCATGAAACCCAGTCAATCAAGGCCCTGTCTGGTATACTCATGATCATCAACAGGACATCAAAGGTCCTCCAGTGCCAGCTGGTCATCGGAATTTCTAAAATTTCATGGTAATTATCTAGCATTTTTTCACAGATGCATTTGGAGGCAATGTTGGTTTCAATTCATTCAGGAACCATTAAATGGTGAGGAAGCTAATTTCAGGGAAATCTCTGGAGCACTCTCACAGGCAAGTCTACCCAAAGAGTGGCCAAAAAGTCACATGAAGCCAGGCCCATGGAGGTCTACAAAGCAAGGTCCAAGTGTGTTTTGAATCTCAATTATGCCTGCCAAGTCTTTCAGAATAAAATCATGTAATATCCTGGCTGTGATTCCCAGTGTTCTGTGGAAAGCCACTCTGGGCCTTGATCCCAGGTTCCAATGGCAACTCTCATTCATGGCCTCCTAAAATCCCAACACAATTCATGTCAATACTTCTCTGAGGTCAGTTCCAGAACTCAGTCTCTAAGGGGAATCACAGCAGAATTCAAGCCCAGGTTTACCCAGTCATCTCTTCCAACTGCCACACAAATGACCACAATTATAACCAAAACACTCCTACATGGCCCTCATCTTCTACCATAAAGATACTCATCATAACATCTGGATGGAGGTTTTCATGAGAGGCACATCCCAAGACAGTGTCCAAAATAAGCTCCCTTGCCCCTCATTTGCCGAATGTCAGGGTGGCTTGGACACCCTTCCTGTGAACCAGGAGTGATCAAATAGGCCTGCCCTTAATACTGCTTCGCTTCTCCAATTTGAGGCTCTCTGACTGTTGGGTCTAGATTCTTTTTGTGAATTGGAGTCATGAGAAAAGCCAAGCCCCTCTGCAGAGATTTGAAGAACTCATTTCACCCAAAGAATCCCTATTCTGACATGATGGATTTCAGAAACCTAACAAAGGAAGGCAATATAATTCATGCACATTGATTGAACGTTTTTCCATTTTGGTTTAGATGCACATATGGGATCTTTCTTTACTTCCATCAGGTGCTGAGAATCTAAGTCACAGCCTGAAACAGGGCAAAGGGCCTGAATCAGACACATCCTTTTCCAATGAAATTAAGCAAAGAGCCAGAGGTGATGCACATTCATTTCCATTTGAAAACTGTTTTCTTCAGGCTTAACAAAGGGGTTGCATGAGACAAAGACCTTCCTGATATTCAGGGCAACAGAACAATAGGTAAGCAAAAGGCCCAAAGCAGGGTATCTCCACTGAGACTTTCCTGGTCACACTGATATCTGAGTTTTCTGAGATGCTGGCCATTCCATTCAGGTATCCAGTACATGGCCATGTCAAAGACCTTGGATTTGGTACATATCTTGGACACATAACCATGAGCCTATTCTAGAGAGTGGCCAGAATTCAGGAAGAAAACAGGGACTTAGGAAGGTATTAGGTGTTGCCCGTGCATAAGGCAAGCCACACTCCATTCATAAATTGGGCAGGATGAATGCTGGGAAGCTTTATACTAGACATGACACATCCATTGCTGCATTCTCTTTTCTCATGTCTACTACCACAGGCACAGTGGGATACACAGACATGGAAACACTCACCTCTTCAAACGACATACCGGAAACAGTTCACTCCAAAACAAACAAACCGCCATTCCTACCTATTTTCAGAACATGAGACAAACCACAAACCCACACCCACTCCCAAAAAGGCACCTCCTTCCCCATAGGTGTATGACTAACCAGAGTGTCCTCTGACTGGTGGCCATACTCTGTTCTTCCGAAATGGCCTGTCCTCTCTCAGATCTGTTTTCCTTGGCCAACTCTGTAAAGTTTTAAGGAAAAAGTGGAGAGCCACTACCTGCTTTCTCAGGAAAGCTCCCTATTCAGAGCTCTCCAGGCATTTGGTAATCCTCACTTCAGTAGGTACCAAGAATGACTGACTCTATCTTTGGTAAATCCAAACAAGTGAGCCCACTGGGACTGGGACTGGGACTGCCTCTGGGTGCCTGGCTCCTTGGATACAAAGTTCAGAGAGTTCCATCACCAAGGAAATGAGGTATGTCACATTCTTTGGAACTGAATGAGGTCACTGCCTTGGCAAAGGTATATCTTATGATGTGCAAAAACTGAAGAAATAATAATGTACCAGTGTCGAATACAAATGAATGACAAATTACATATCAAGTCCCATAGGAGTCTACTTGCATTGATGTTAGACTGGGTCAGTTACTGTAGAATAATTAGGATTTGTATGCACCATTCACTGAAGTTAGTTTTCAGTACTAGGAAACAAATATGTATTTCAGGTGGATGAATATTTCTGATTATAATCTTGTGAAAAGTTGATTATAAATCCACATACATGAACATGAATGAATTTAGAGAGTGTATATTAGACACATATATTTCATATTTGAAAAATTTGGAGAGTATATCTATATCTATATCTATATCTATATCTATATCTATATATACACACACACACACACAAACACACACACAAAACACTCACAGACATTAAAAAGTACCAATATAAATGCCAATCGAATTCATCAGTAAATATATATCATCCACAAATGCAAAAATATTTATTTTACTGAACATGAGTTAATGTATAATGTTGTTCTACTAGGACGCTCTCCTATAGGTTGAATTTTCATTTCCAACAGCATTTAGGAGGAGTGAACTCTTCTCACAATTTTTATCTGCCAAGACAGCCAAATCACAAAAATGTACGTGTGATACCTGGTAGGATTCTATATATGCATATAAATATACATGTGTGAATAGGCTACAGAAAAGGGAAACAAGAATTCACATATTTGTTAAGTTTAAAAACACATGGAGAATATTTCAATTAAAATTTGACTAGATTTATAACTCCTCCCTTATATAATGCAAATGTCAAGTCCAACAATACAACATGTCTCCTCTGAAGTGCTTGTATTTCTATTGTGTTGGGTTAATTTTCTCCATTATATTAGGATGAATAGTCTGAGTCTACTAGGTATGGGTTAGTGTCAGGGATTCAGTATTTCGAATGGAAAATTGGAAAATGAATCCAATGTGTATGTAAATATATGCTGCACAAATATCCTCCCGCTCTCATCCAGAACAATGCCTTGTCATTACCTTCACCCCAAGTAAGACACAATTAGAGGAGAAGAGTTACAAAATCAGTGAATACATATCTGGAATGGAAAATGCTCAGGAGTTCACAACCTTGGAGGTGGTAGAGGAGTTTCCAAAACTAAGGGACAGGGTAAACACTCCACAAACATGGAGCTCTGCTGGCCTAAAATTTTTTTGAGAAACTGCCACTGAGTTTTGCACTTGAAATATATGTTGTTTTCAGGAGATTTGGCTTCCTTTGTAGTGAGACCATCAAAGCTGGGTCTGAATCTATGTGACCTGGAGGACATGGTTTCTTATTTCCAATGAACTAGATGAAGCAGTGCTGAATCCTCTCTTTGTAGGTAAACTGAGGCCACTGGGGACTAAGTGTCTCCCCGTGTGGACTGTGAAGCCATTTGGTCCTATTCCACTTTTTGTGGTGTTTTTGCTGCTGCACTGTGAGTTTGGTATTTGTTTCACGAAATACTAGGAGCTAAACTGGGACACAGTGCTGGAGGGAGTTCTGTCACGTGTGGTGGGTCAGGGTCTGCAAGAGAATGCACCAACTAGGCTCCTATCTCTCACAGCTTGCCCCATTGCCCCCTTGTCGATATCAACCTGATTCTTAATTTTCCTCTGAAAACTCTCCATGTAACAAGATGCCTTTACATACAAGGGTCTGCTGGCTGCACCATGTCAGTTACAAGCCATTTGGAATCCAATGGTAGATCCACATGGCCCTACCACGGATGTTTTATCAAACACCTCCCCACCACTGCTCTAGACCCACTACTCAGCAGGCTCCAACTTACTGGCATCTCTGTTCTACACCATTTTCATGAAACTCAGTAAGTCAAGGCACTGTCTGGTATAATCATGATCAGCAACAGGACATGCAGTGTTTCTCCAGTGCCACCTGGTCATAGGAATTTCAAAAATTTCATGGTATTTATCTAGCCATTTTTCAAGCATGAAGTTGGAGGCACTGTGGATTTCAGTTCATTCAGCAAACATTAAATGGTGAGGAAGCTCATTTCAATGAAATCTCTGGAGAACTCTCACAGGCACGGCTTCCCAAAGAGTGGACAAACGGTCACATTAGGCCAGGCCCATTGAGGTCTACAATGTGAGGTCCATGTGTGTTTTGACTCTCAACTATGGCTGCCATTTCTTTAAGAATAAAATCATGTGATATCCTTGCTGAGATTCCCAGGCCTCTGTGGAAATCCACCCGGGGCCTAGGTCTCAGTTTCCAAGAGCGATTTTCATGCGTGGCCTCTTAAAATCCCAACAAAATTCATGGCAATGCTTCTCTGAGTTCACTTCCAAAATCCAGTCTCTAAGGGGAATCACACCAGAGTTCAACCCCACGTGTACCCAGTCATTTTTTCCAATGCCACACAAATGACCAAAATCAAAACCAAAACACTCCCACATGGCCCTCATCTTATTCCATATAGTCAATCATCTTAACCTCTGGCTGGAGGTTTCCATGAGGGGCGCAGCCCAAGACAGTGTCCAAAATCAGCTCCTTTGCCCCTCATTTGCCTAAAGTCAGGGTAGCCTGGACACCGTTTCTGTGAACCAGGAGTGAACAAATAAGCCTGCCTTTAATACTTCTTTGTTTCTCCAATTTGAGGCCTACTGATTTTAGGTATCAATTCTTTAGGTGATTTAGAGTCATGTGAAAACACAAGCACCTCTGCAGGGCTTTGAAGAACTCATTTGACCCAAAGAATCCATATTCTCATTTGATGGAGTGCAGGAACCTAACAGAGGAAGGCAAGAGACTTCATCCACAATGAATGATATTTTTTGCCATTTTGGTTTTGGAAGCTCACATGGGATCATTCTTAAGATCTATCAGGTGCTGAGAATCTACGTCACAGCCACACACAGGTCCAAAGGCTGATAAAGACACATCTCTTTCCAAAGCAATTAAGCAAAGAGCCACAGGTGAGGCCCATTCATTTCCATTTGAAAACTGTTTTCTTCAGGCTTCACAAAGGGGTGGCCTGAGGCAAAGACCTTCCTGACATTCAGTGCAACACAACAATAAGTAAGCAAAAGGCCCAAAGCAGGGTTTCTGCACTGAGATTTTTCTGGTCACACTGATATCTGAGTTTTCTGAGATGCTCGCCATTCTCTTCAGCTATCCAGTACATGGCCATGTCACAGAGCTTGGCAGTGGTACATATTTTGGACACAAATCCATGAGCCTATTCTGGAGAGTGGCCAGAATTCAGGAAGAAAACAACAACTTAGAAAGATAGCAGGTGTTGCACATCGATAAGACAAGCTGCAGTCCATTCATATATTGGGCAGGATGAATTATGGGAAGATTTATACTAGACAGGACACATCCATTAATGCATTCTCTTTTGTAATGTCTACAACAACAGACACAGTGGGATACACAGAAACAGAAACACTCGCCGTGTCAAATGACTTACTAGAAACTGTCCACTCCAAACCAAACAAACCGCCTATCCTATCTATTCTCAGAACATGAGACAAAACAACAAACCCACACCCACTCCCACAAAGGCACCTCCTTGCCCCAAGTAGGTCTGTGACTATCCGGAGTGTCCTCTGACTGGTGGGCCATACTATGTTCCCCCGAAATGGCCTGTCTTCTCTCAGACATTCTTTCCTTGACCAACTCTGTGAAGATGTCAGGAAAAAGTGGTTAGCCACTACCTGTTTTCTCAGGAACGGTCCATCTTCAGAGCTCTCCTGGCATTTGGCCATCCTCACATCATTAGGTACCAAGAAAACTGACTCTGTTCTTGGTAAATCCAAACAAGTGAGCCCACTGGGACTGGGACTGGGACTGCCTCTGGGTGCCTGCCTTCTTGGATACCAAGTTCAGAGAGTTCCATCACCAAGGAAATGAGGTATGTCACATTCTTTGGAACTGAATGAGGTCACTGCCTTGGCAACCACTTTGTCCTAACAGTTGCTTCCAAGGGTAACATAAGATGGAGGTTGCCCCTACTTCCTGTGACACTTTCATAAGGTAGAATGTATATCAACCATTGGCACCCGGGAACAGCTCTCCACTCAGGCCTGGTTAGGTCCATCTTCTCTACAATAAGAACAGAGAGATTCAGATTCAGACACATCCCTTCATCCTGACCAGATTGTTTGCCATGGAAGATGACTTTTGCTCTCTCAGGTGCTTCATACCTGCCTACAACTTCTCCAGGTGTCATTTGTGCATGGACATTTGAGGTTCTCATCAGGTGGAAGGTCCCCAACTTTCCTGTATTGTAAGAACCACTCTGACAGCTCTTTTGCCCATTTTGGTTTGGGATGCACACATGGGATTTTTCTTTAGACCCATCATGTGCTGTGAATCTAAGCCACAGCCTCACATAGGGCTGAGAAGCTGATTCAGAAACATCCATTTCCAAAGCAATTAAGCAAGAGGCACAGGTAATGACCATTCTTTTCCATTTGAAAACTATTTTCTGCAGGCTTCACAAAGTGTGGCCTGAGGCAAAGACCTTCCTGACATTCAGGGCAACAGAATAGGTAAGCAAAAGGCCCAAAGCAGGGTTTCTCCACTGAGACTTTCTTGGGCATACTGATATCTGAGTTTTCTGAGATACTCGCCATTCCCTTCAGCTATCCAGTACATGGCCATGTCACAGAGATGGAGGTGGTACATATCTTGGACACAAAATCATGAGCGTATTCTGGAGAGTGTCCAGAATTCAGGAAGAAAACAGGAATTTAGAAAGATGGCAGGAGTTGCCCATCCATACGGCAACCTTCAGTCCATTCATTAATTGCACAGGATGAATGCTTTGAAGCTTTCTTGTAGACAGGACACATCCATTGATGCATTCTCTTTTCTAATGTCTACAATCACGGACACAGTATGATATATAGACACAGAAACACTCACCTTGTCAAAGGACTTACTAGACACAGTCCACTCCAAAACAAACAAACCAGCTTTCCTAACTATTCTCAGAACATGAGACAAAACCACAAACTCACACTCACACCCAAAAAGTCTCCTCCTTTCCCCAAGTAGGTCTGTGACTATCCGGAGTGTCCTCTGACTTGTGGGCCATACTATGTTCCCCCAAAATCGCGTGTCCTGTCTCCAATCTGTTCTCTTTGGCCAACTCTGTGATGTTGTCAGGAGCCCATGGTGAGAAACTACCTGCTTTCTCTGGAAAGGCCAGTCTTCATAGTTTCCAGGCATTTGGCTGTCCTCACAACAGTAGGTACAAAGAAAGAGTAACTCTGTCTTGTTAAATCCAAACAAGTTAGCCCACTGGGACATGGAGTGGGTTTGACTCTGTGTGCCTGGTTTCCTGGATCCCAAGATCACAGACTTTCATTACCAAAACTGTAAGGTGATGTCACTTTCTTCAAGATCTGAATGAAGTCACTGCCTTGGAAACCACTTTGTTTTAACAGTTGCTTACATGGTTCCCAAAAGATGGAGGCTGCCTCTACTTGCTGTGACTCATTCATATGTTAGAATGGTATATCAACCATAGGCACCGGGGAACAGCTCTCCACACAGGCATGGTTTGGTCCATCTTCTCTACATTAGGAAGAGAGAGGCTAATTCAGACACATCCCATCAACCTGACCAGGTTGTTTGCCATGGAAGATGACTTTTGCTCTTGCATGTCCTTCATAGATGCCTACATCTTCTCCAAGGATCATTTCAGCATGGAACTTTTAGGTTTTCAGCAGCTGGAAGATCGCCTATATTCCTGTATTGTAAGACCAACTCTGTCCCTGCTCTTCTGTAAAATTAGATTGAGGGAAAAGTGTATGGTTAGGGTTAATAACATGTTCAATTTGGGTTAGGAATCATTCTCTGGAATGAATATTTGTATTAGGAACCTGCGATATTTATAAGAATATATAGGTGAAATATAAGTATGAAAACAGAAATCTAGGTAAGTTTTGAAGCCCAGAAGGGCATTGGGCCCTTGATTGGGATACTTAGCATTGATTTATGTCCTGAACAGTTGTCTCAGTTAAATCAATATACTATGGCATAGGACCTTCTAATTTGGATGATTGAATGTGGAAGAGAACATCCAGTCAAAAAGGGATATTCGGTAGGATTAGGAAAATAGTCGGTGGGTTTAGATAAAAGAGTGAGTATAAAATTTGGACCAAAAGTTCTTTAGCAATAGGGTTTCAGGTAGAGAGTGAATGTAAATGTCAGCACATGTGAAGAGTCAGTCACAATAATGAACTGGGTAAAATATGTAGGAAAGCAATATTTTGAAGACGTATAAATTAATTGGGGGTACAAATAGGTGTACCTTGTGCCTATGAATATAGAGATAATGCATGAATAGACCATACTGTGAATAAATAATATAACTGGTTCGAACTTTAAATAATGGATTGAATTGATTTCTGAAAATATAGAGGAAACCTAATATTGATATACAATCATCCATTCCAAACAGTTATGCATCTAATGGTGATATTAGATTTATGGTTTATCATGAAAAGTGTGTGAGTTTTGCTTCAAAACTGATTATGAAATTAAAAAAAAATGTGTTTGCAGAGAAGTCTCATGAAAAGACCAGTCAAGAAACCGGGAGGAATACATGTGTTCTGAAGCAGGAAATGATTAAAAGTGAAAAAATACCTATAAAGTTGTGAACTTGTGGATGAAATATATATCCTATGATGTGCAAAAACTGCAGAAATATTAATGTAGCAGTGTGGAATATAAATGAACGTCAAAATACACATCATGTCCCATAGGAATCTACTTGCATTGATGTTAAACTGGGTCAGATACTGTAGAATTATTAGGATTTGTATGCACCATTCACAGAAGTGAGTTGTCAGTACAAGGAAACAAATATGTATTTCAGGTGGATGAATATTTCCAATAATAATCTTGAGAAAAGTTGTTTATATTTCCTCATGCATGAACATGAATGAATGTATGAATGTAGAGAGTGTATATAAGACACATATATTTCATGTTTTGATAAATCAGGAGAGTATATATATATATATATATATATATATATATATATATATATATACCAAAAAAACACACAGAGAAACATAAAAAAGTAGCAATATATGCCAAATGAAATTTATAATGAAATATATAACATCTACTGATGCAAAAATATATACTTTACTGAACATGAAATTATGTATAATGTTGTTGTACTAGGAAGCTCACCCATAGGTTGAATTTTTAGTTCCAACAGCGTTTAAGAGGGGTAGTCTCTTCACACAATTTATATCTGCCGAGTCAGCAACCTCACAAAAATGTACGTGTGATACCAGGTAGGATTCTATATGTACATATAAAAATACATGTGCTGTATAGGCTAGAGAGAAAGGGAGGCAGGGATTCACATATTTGTTAATTTTAAAAACACATGAAAAACTATTCCAAATAAAAATTCACTAGATTTATAACACCTAACATTTATTATGCAAAAGAAAAGTTCAAAAATACACCATGCCTCCTCTGACCTGCTTGTATTTCTGTTCTATTTGGGTTATTTTTCTCCATCATATTAGGATTAGTAGTCAGAGTCTAGTAGGGTATGTGTTAGTGTCAGGGATTCAGTATTTTGAATGGAAAATAGGAAAAAGAATCCAATGTCTATCAAATATGTGCTACACAAAATATTTCCCCTCTCTCATCCAGAACAATGCCTTGACATTACCTTCACCCCAAGTAAGACACAATTAGTGGAGAAGAGTTATAAAATCTGTGAATATATAACTGGAATGGAAAATGCTCAGGAGTTCACAACCTTGGATGTGGTAGAGAAGTTTCCATAAGTAAGTGAAAGGTTAAAAACTCCACAAACATGGAGCTCTGCTGGCCTAAAGGACTTCTTGATAAACTGCCTCTGAGGTTGGGCACTTGAAATATATGTTGTTTTCAGGAGCTTTAGCTTCCTTTGTCGTGAGACCATCAAAGCTGGGTCTGATTCTATGTGACCTGGAGGACATGGTTTCTTATTTTCTAATGAACATGAGGCAGCAGTGGTGAATTCTCTCTTTTAAGTAAAATGTGACCAGTGCGTGCTAAGTCTCTCCCCATCTGGGCTGTGAAGCCATTTTGTCATCCTCCACTTTTTCATGGTTTTTCTTTCTCCTGCATTGGTAGTTTGGTATTTGCTTCACGAAATACAAGGAGTTCAAAAGGGACACAGTGCTGGATGGAGTTCTGCCACATGTGGTGGGTCAGGGTCTGCAGGAGAATGCACCAACCAGGCTTCTATCCCACATATCTTTTTCCCTTGTCTATTGCAACCTGATTCTTAACATTGCCATGAAACCTCTCCATATAACAAGACGCCCTTACATATTAGTGTCTGCTGGCCTCACCATGTCTGTCACAAGCCATTTGGAAGCCAATGGCAAATCCATATGGCCACATCAGAGATGTATTATGACACACATACACACCACTGCTCTAGGGACACTACTCAGCAGGCACCAACTTACTGGCATGTCTGTTCTAGATCATTTTCATGAAACACAGTCAATCAAGACACTGTCTAGTATACTCATGATAAACAACAGGACATCCAAAGGTTCTCCAGAGACATGTTGTATAGTTGGACTTGACATTTCCATTATATAAGGTAGGAGTTATAAATCTAGTCAAATTTTAATTGAAATATTCTCATGTGTTTTTAAACTTAACAAATATGTGAATTCTTCTTTCCCTTTTCTGTAGCCGATTCACACATGTATATTTATATGCATATATAGAATCCTACCAGGTATCACACGTACATTTTTGTGAGATGGCTGTCATGGCAGATAAAAATTGTGAGAAGAGTTCACTCCTCCTAAATGCTGTTGGAAATGAAAATTCAACCTATAGGAGAGAGTCCTAGTAGAACAACATTATACATTAACTCATGTTCAGTAAAATAAATATTTTTGCATTTGTGGATGATACATATTTACTGATGAATTTCGATTGGCATTTATATTGGTACTTTTTAATGTCTGTGAGTGTTGTGTGTGTGTGTGTGTGTGTGTGTGTGTGTGTGTGTATATATATAGATATAGATATAGATATACTCTGCCAATTTTTCAAAATATGAAATATATGTGTCTAATATACACACTTTAAATTCATTCATGTTCATGTATGTGGATTTATAATCAACTTTTCACAAGATGATAATCAGAAATATTCATCCACCTGAAATACATATTTGTTTCCTAGTACTGAAAACTAACTTCAGTGAATGGTGCATACAAATCCTAATTATTCTACAGTAACTGACCCAGTCTAACATCAATGCAAGTAGACTCCTATGGGACATGATATGTAATGTGTCATTCATTTGTATTCGACACTGGTACATTATTGTTTCTTCAGTTTTTGCAAATCACAGGATATACATTTCATCCACAAGTTCACAAATTAATAAGCATTTGTTTCAACTTTAATCATCTTGCTTAAGAACACATGTATTGTCATTGATTCTTGACTGGTCTTTTCATGAGACTTCTTTCCAAACACATTATTTTGAATTTCCATAATCATTTTGAAGCAAAACTCACACACTCTTCATAATAAACCAAAACACTAATATTTCCATTAGATATATACCTGGTTGGAATGAATGATTGTATATCAATATATGATTTCCTTTAATTTTTCAGATATCAGTTCAATTCATTATTTAAAGTTCAAAAAAGTTATATAATTTATTCACAGTATGGTCTATTCATGCTTTTTCTCTATGTTCCTAGAAACAGGGTACAACTCTTTGTACCCCCGATTCTCATTTTACACCTTCAATATATTGCTCCCAGAAATGGTGAAAGAAATACTCATGTCACCTCATTATCACAGTAATATTCTGGACAAAAAATGGAAAGGTCACACTTATGATTGTACCAAAGCCTAAATGGAAAGTGAACATGGATTTCTAAAAACATCCATGCCCAGGTTGCCTAATGCTGTCAATTGTCAATCCTATTGGTGACTACATATTTGTTTTTTTCCTAATTTATATATTCAAACTCAACCCTGTTGAAAATATCTAATTCTATCACTCACTTTATACTTTGCCTGATTTCGTAATGTTTCTATTGATATCTGCTTTTCTACATATTTTCCCCAGTTCAACATAGTGACTGACTCTTCATATGTGCTGACATTTACATTCACTCAACAACCGAAAGTCTATTGCTAAAGAACTTTTGGTCCAAATCCTATACTCACTCTTCTTCCTAAACCTACCGACTATCTTCCTAATCCTACTGAATATCCCTTTTTAACTGGATGTTCTCTTCTAAATTCAATCATCCAATGTACAAGGTCCTATGCCATTGTATATGGAATTATCTGAGGCATCTTTGCAGAACATCATTCAAAGCTAAGTATCCCAGTCAAGGGCAAAACCCTTCTGGGCTTCAAATCATACCTAGATTTCTGTTTTCCTACTTATATTTCACCTCTATATTCTTGTAAATATTGCAGGTTCCCAATACCATTATTCATCACACAGAATCACTCGTAACCCAAATCAAACCTGTTTTTAACCCCAAGTATACACCGTTCCCTCAATCATTTTACAGAAGAGCAGGGACAGAGTGGTTCTTACAATACAGGAAAGTTGGGGACCTTCCACATGATGAGAACCTCAAATGTCCATGCACAAATGATACCTGGAGAAGTTGTAGGCAGGTATGAAGCACCTGAGAGAGCAAAAGTCATCTTCCATGGCAAACAACCTGGTCAGGATGAAGACATGTGTCTGAATCTGAATCTCTCTCTTCTTATTGTAGAGAAGATGGACCAAACCAGGCCTGAGTGGAGAGCTGTTCCCAGGTGACAATGGTTGATATACATTCTACTTTATGAAAGTGTCACAGGAAGTAGGGGCAACCTCCATCTTATGTTACCCTTGGAAGCAACTGTTAGGACAAAGTGGTTGCCAAGGCAGTGACCTCATTCAGTTCCAAAGAATGTGACATACCTCATTTCCTTGGTGATGGAACTCTCTGAACTTGGTATCCAAGAAGCCAGGCACCCAGAGGCAGTCCCAGTCCCAGTCCCAGTGGGCTCACTTGTTTGGATTTACCAAGGACAGAGTCAGTTTTCTTGGTACCTAATGATGTGAGGATGGCCAAATGCCAGGAGAGCTCTGAAGATGGACCGTTCCTGAGAAAACAGGTAGTGGCTAACCACTTTTTCCTGACATCTTCACAAAGTTGGTCAAGGAAACAAGATCTGAGAGAAGACAGGCCATTTCGGGGGAACATAGTATGGCCCACCAGTCAGAGGACACTCCGGATAGTCACAGACCTACTTGGGGGAAGGAGGTGCCTTTGTGGGAGTGGGTGTGGGTTTATTGTTTTGTCTCATGTTCTGAGAATAGATAGGAAATGTGGTTTGTTTGGTTTGGAGTGGACAGTTTCTAGTAAGTCATTTGACACGGCGAGTGTTTTGTGTATCCCACTGTGTCCGTTGTTGTAGACATTAGAAAAGAGAATGCATTAATGAATGTGTCCTGTCTAGTATAAATCATCCCATAATTCATCCTGCCCAATATATGAATGGACTGCAGCTTGTCTTATCAATGTGCAACACCTGCTATCTTTCTAAGTTGTTGTTTTCTTCCTGAATTCTGGCCACTCTCCAGAATAGGCTCATGGATTTGTGTCCAAAATATGTACCACCTCCAAGCTCTGTGACATGGCCATGTACTGGATAGCTGAAGAGAATGGCGAGCATCTCAGAAAACTCAGTAATCAGTGTGACCAGGAAAGTCTCAGTGCAGAAACCCTGCTTTGGGCCTTTTGCTTACTTATTGTTGTGTTGCACTGAATGTCAAGAAGGTCTTTGCCTCAGGCCACCCCTTTGTGAAGCCTGAAGAAAACAGTTTTCAAATGGAAATGAATGGGCCTCACCTGTGGCTCTTTGCTTAATTGCTTTGGAAAGGGATGTGTCTTTATCAGCCTCTTGGGCCTGTGTGTGGCTGTGACTTAGATTCTCAGCACCTGATGGATCTTAAGAATGATCCCATGTGAGCTTCCAAAACCAAAATGGCAAAAAATTTCATTCATTGTGGATGAAGTCTCTTGCCTTCCTCTGTTAGGTTCCTGCACTCCATCAAATGACAATAGGGATTCTTTGGGTCAAATGAGTTCTTCAAAGCCCTGCAGAGGTGCTTGTGTTTTCGCATGACTCTAAATCACCTAAAGAATCGATACCTAAAATCAGTAGGCCTCAAATTGGAGAAACACAGAAGTATTAACGGCAGGCTTATTTGTTCACTCCTGGTTCACAGAAACGGTGTCCAGGCTACCCTGACGTTAGGCAAATGAGGGGCAAACGAGCAGATTTTGGACACTGTCATTGGCTGCGCCCCTCATGGAAACCTCCAGCCAGAGGTTAAGATGATTGATTATACAGAATAAGATGAGTGCCATGTGGGAGTGTTTTGGTTTTAATTTTGGTCATTTGTGTGGCATTGGAAAAAATGACTGGGTCCACGTGGACTTGAACTCTGGTGTGATTCCCCTTAGAGACTGGGTTTTTGGAACTGAACTCAGAGAAGCATTGCCATGAATTTTGTTGGGATTTTAAGAGGCCACGCATGAAAGTCGCTCTTGGAAACTGAGACTTAGGCCCCGGGTGGATTTCCACAGAGGCCTGGGAATCTCAGCAAGGATATCACATTATTTTATTCTTAAAGAAATGGCAGCCATAGTTGAGAGTCAAAACACACATGGACCTCACATTGTAGACCTCAATGGGCCTCGCCTAATGTGACCTTTTGTCCACTCTTTGGGAAGCCGTGCCTGTGAGAGTTCTCCAGAGATTTCATTGAAATGAGCTTCCTCAACATTTAATGTTTGCTGAATGAACTGAAACCCACAGTGCCTCCAACTTCATGCTTGAAAAATGGCTAGATAAATACCATGAAATTTTTGAAATTCCTATGACCAGGTGGCACTGGAGAAACATTGGATGTCCTGTTGCTGATCATGAGTATACCAGACAGTGCCTTGATTTACTGAGTTTCATGAAAATGGTGTAGAACAGAGATGCCAGTAAGTTGGAGCCTGCTGAGTAGTGGTCTAGAGCAATGGTGGGGAGGTGTTTGATAAAACATCCGTGGTAGGGCCATGTTTATCTACCATTGGATTCCAAATGGCTTGTAACTGACATGGTGCAGCCAACAGACCCTTATATGTAAAGGCATCTTATTATATGGAGAGTTTTCAGAGGAAAATTAAGAATCAGGTTGATATGGACAAGGGGGCAATGGGGCAAGCTGTGAGAGATAGGAGCCTAGTTGGTGCATTCTCTTGCAGAGCCTGACCCACCACACGTGACAGAACTCCCTCCAGCACTGTGTCCCAGTTTAGCTCCTAGTATTCGTGAAACAAATACCAAACTCACAGTGCAGCAGCAAAAACACCACAAAAAGTGGAGGAGGACCAAATGGCTTCACAGTCCACACGGGGAGACACTTATTCCCCAGTGGCCTCAGTTTACCTACAAAGAGAGGATTCAGCACTGCTTCATCTTGTTCATTGGAAAATAAGAAACCATGTCCTCCAGGTCACATAGATGCAGACCCAGCTTTGATGGTCTCACTACAGAGGAAGCCAAATCTCCTGAAAACAACATATATTTCAAGTGTGGAAGCTCAGAGGCAGTTTCTCAAAAAGTTTTTAGGCCAGCAGAGCTCCATGTTTGTGGAGGGTTTACTCTGTCCCTTAGTTTTGGAAACTCCTCTACCACCTCCAAGGTTGTGAACTCCTGAGCATTTTCCATTCCAGATATGTATTCACTGATTTTGTAACTCTTCTCCTCTAATTGTGTCTTACTTGGGGTGAAGGTAATGTCAAGGCTTTGTTCTGGATGAGAGCGGGAGGATAATTGTGCAGCATATGTTTACATACACATTGGATTCATTTTCCAATTTTCCATTCGAAATACTGAATCCCTGACACTAACCCATACCTAGTAGACTCAGACTATTCATCCTAATATAATGGAGAAAATTAACCCAACACATTAGAAATACAAGTACTTCAGAGGAGACATGTTGTATAGTTGGACTTGACATTTGCATTATATAAGGTAGGAGTTTTAAATCTAGTCAAATTTTATTTGAAATATTCTCCATGTGTTTTTAAACTTAACAAATATGTGAATTCTTGTTTCCCTTTTCTGTAGCCTATTCACACATGTATATTTATATGCATATATAGAATCCTACCAGGTATCACACGTACATTTTTGTGAGGTGGCTGTCTTGGCAGATACAAATTGTGAGAAGAGTTCACTCCTCCTAAATGCTGTTGGAAATGAAAATTCAACCTATAGGAGAGCGTCCTAGTAGAACAACATTATACATTAACTCATGTTCAGTAAAATAAATATTTTTGCATTTGTGGATGATACATATTTACTGATGAATTTCGATTGCATTTACATTGGTATTTTTAATGTCTGTGAGTGTTTGTGTTAGTGTGTGTGTGTGTGTGTGTGTGTGTGTGTGTATAGATATAGATATAGATATAGATATAGATATACTCTTCAAATTTTTCAAAATATGAAATATATGCGTCTAATATACACTCTCTAAATTCATTCATGTTCATGTATGTGGATTTATAATCCACTTTTCACAAGATTATAATCAGAAATATTCATCCACCTGAAATACATATTTGTTTCCTAGTACTGAAAACTAACTTCAGTGAATGGTGAATACAAATCCTAATTATTCTACAGTATCTGACCCAGTCTAACATCAATGCAAGTAGACTCCTATGGGACATGATCTGTAATTTGTCATTCATTTGTATTCGACACTGGTACATTATTGTTTCTTCAGTTTTTGCACATCACAGGATATACATTTCATCCTCAAGTTCACAAATTAATAAGCATTTGTTTCAACTTTCACCACTTCTTGCTTCAGAACACATGTATTGTCAGGGTTTCTTGACTGGTCTTTTCATGAGACTTCTTTCCAAACACATTATTTTGAATTTCCATAATCATTTTGAAGCAAAACTCACACACTCCTCATGATAAACCTAAACACAAATATTTCCATTACATATATACCTGGTTGGAATGAATGATTGTATATCAATATACGATTTCCTTTAATTTTTCAGATATCAGTTCAATTCATTATTTAAAGTTCAAAAAAGTTATATTATTTATTCACAGTATGGTCTATTCATGCTTTTTCTCTATGTTCCTAGAAACAGGGTACACCTCTTTGTACCCCTGATTCTCATTTTACATCTTCAATATATTACTCCCAGAAATGGTGAAAGAAATACTCATGTCACCTCATTATCACAGTAATATTCTGGACAAAAAATGGAAAGGTCACACTTATGATTGTACCAAAGCCTAAATGGAAAGTGAACATGGATTTCTAAAAACATCCATGTCCAGGTTGCCTAATGCTGTCAATTGTCAATCCTATTGGTGACTACATATTTGTTTTTTTCCTAATTTATATATTCAAAATCAACCCTGTTGAAAATGTCTAATTCTATCACTCACTTTATACTTTGCCTGATTTCGTAATGTTTCTATTGATATCTGCTTTTCTACATATTTTCCCCAGTTCAACATAGTGACTGACTCTTCATATGTGCTGACATTTACATTCACTCAACAACCGAAAGTCTATTGCTAAAGAACTTTTGGTCCAAATCCTATACTCACTCTTCTTCCTAAACCTACCGACTATCTTCCTAATCCTACTGAATATCCCTTTTTGACTGGATGTTCTCTTCTAAATTCAATCATCCAATGTACAAGGTCCTATGCCATTGTATATGGAATTATCTGAGGCATCTTTGCAGAACATCATTCAAAGCTAAGTATCCCAATCAAGGGCAAAACCCTTCTGGGCTTCAAATCATACCTAGATTTCTGTTTTCCTACTTATATTTCACCTCTATATTCTTGTAAATATTGCAGGTTCCCAATACCATTATTCATCACACAGAATCACTCGTAACCCAAATCAAACCTGTTTTTAACCCCAAGTATACACTGTTCCCTCAATCATTTTACAGAAGAGCAGGGACAGAGTGGTTCTTACAATACAGGAAAGTTGGGGACCTTCCACCTGATGAGAACCTCAAATGTCCATGCACAAATGGTACCTGGAGAAGTTGTAGGCAGGTATGAAGCACCTGAGAGAGCAAAAGTCATCTTCCATGGCAAACAACCTGGTCAGGATGAAGGGATGTGTCTGAATCTGAATCTCTCTCTTCTTATTGTAGAGAAGATGGACCAAACCAGGCCTGAGTGGAGAGCTGTTCCCGGGTGCCAATGGTGATATACATTCTACCTTATGAAAGTGTCACAGGAAGCGGGGGCAACCTCCATTTTATGTTACCCTTTGAAGCAACTGTTAGGACAAAGTGGTTGCCAAGGCAGTGACCTCATTCAGTTCCAAAGAATGTGACATACCTCATTTCCTTGGTGATGGAACTCTCTGAACTTGGTATCCAAGAAGCCAGGCACCCAGAGGCAGTCCCAGTCCCAGTCCCAGTGGGCTCACTTGTTTGGATTTACCAAGGACAGAGTCAGTTTTCTTGGTACCTAATGATGTGAGGATGGCCAAATGCCAGGAGAGCTCTGAAGATGGACCTTTCCTGAGAAAACAGGTAGTGGCTAACCACATTTTCCTGACATCTTTACAGAGTTGGTCAAGGAAACAAGATCTGAGAGAATACAGGCCATTTCGGGGGAACATAGTATGGCCCACCAGTCAGAGGACACTCCGGATAGTCACAGAGGTACTTGGGGGAAGGAGGTGCCTTTGTGGGAGTGGGTGTGGGTTTGTTGTATTGTCTCATGTTCTCAGAATAGATAGGAAAGGCGGTTTGTTTGGTTTGGAGTGGACAGTTTCTAGTAAGTCATTTGACACGGCGAGTGTTTCTGTTTCTGTGTATCCCACTGTGTCCGTTGTTGTAGACATTAGAAAAGAGAATGCATTAATGGATGTGTCCTGTCTAGTATAAATCATACCAAAATTCATCCTGCCCAATATATGAATGGACTGCAGCTTGTCTTATCGATGTGCAACACCTGCTATCTTTCTAAGTTGTTGTTTTCTTCCTGAATTCTGGCCACTCTCCAGAATAGGCTCATGGATTTGTGTCCAAAATATGTACCACCTCCAAGCTCTGTGACATGGCCATGTACTGGATAGCTGAAGAGAATGGCGAGCATCTCAGAAAACTCAGATATCAGTGTGACCAGGAAAGTCTCAGTGCAGAAACCCTGCTTTGGGCCTTTTGCTTACTTATTGTTGTGTTGCACTGAATGTCAGGAAGGTCTTTGCGTCAGGCCACCCCTTTGTGAAGCCTGAAGAAAACAGTTTTCAAATGGAAATGAATGGGCCTCACCTGTGGCTCTTTGCTTAATTGCTTTGGAAAGGGATGTGTCTTTATCAGCCTCTTGGGCCTGTGTGTGGCTGTGACTTAGATTCTCAGCACCTGATGGATCTTAAGAATGATCCCATGTGAGCTTCCAAAACCAAAATGGCAAAAAATTTCATTCATTGTGGATGAAGTCTCTTCCTTCCTCTCTAAGGTTCCTGCACTCCATCAAATGACAATAGGGATTCTTTGGGTCAAATGAGTTCTTCAAAGCCCTGTAGAGGTGCTTGTGTTTTCGCATGACTCTAAATCACCTAAAGAATCTATACCTAAAATCAGTAGGCCTCAAATTGGAGAAACACAGAAGTATTAACCGCAGGCTTATTTGTTCACTCCTGGTTCACAGAAACGGTGTCCAGGCTACCCTGACTTTAGAAAATGAGGGGCAAACGAGCTGATTTTGGACACTGTCATTGGCTGCGCCCCTC
The DNA here is from genome assembly GCF_048772815.1 of Callospermophilus lateralis. Classification (NCBI taxonomy): domain Eukaryota; kingdom Metazoa; phylum Chordata; class Mammalia; order Rodentia; family Sciuridae; genus Callospermophilus; species Callospermophilus lateralis. The sequence goes on along the minus strand of NW_027512401.1, from coordinate 140,654 downwards.
ATGGAAACCTCCAGCCAGAGGTTAAGATGATTGACTATATGGAATAAGATGAGGGCCATGTGGGAGTGTTTTGGTTTTAATTTTGGTCATTTGTGTGGCATTGGAAAAAATGACTGGGTCCACGTGGGCTTGAACTCTGGTGTGATTCCCCTTAGAGACTGGGTTTTGGAACTGAACTCAGAGAAGCATTGCCATGAATTTTGTTGGGATTTTAAGAGGCCACGCATGAAAGTCGCTCTTGGAAACAGAGACCTAGGCCCCGGGTGGATTTCCACAGAGGCCTGGGAATCTCAGCAAGGATATCACATGATTTTATTCTTAAAGAAATGGCAGCCATAGTTGAGAGTCAAAACACACATGGACCTCACATTGTAGACCTCAATGGGCCTGGCCTAATGTTACCTTTTGTCCACTCTTTGGGAAGACATGCCTGTGAGAGTTCTCCAGAGATTTCATTGAAATGAGCTTCCTCACCATTTAATGTTTGCTGAATGAACTGAAACCCACAGTGCCTCCAACTTCATGCTTGAAAAATGGCTAGATAAATACCATGAAATTTTTGAAATTCCTATGACCAGGTGGCACTGGAGAAACATTGGATGTCCTGCTGCTGATCATGAGTATACCAGACAGTGCCTTGATTTACTGAGTTTCATGAAAATGGTGTAGAACAGATATGCCAGAAATTTGGAGCCTGCTGAGTAGTGGGTCTAGAGCAGTGGTGGGGAGGTGTTTGATAAAACATCCGTGGTAGGGCCATGTGGATCTACCATTGGATTCCAAATGGCTTGTAACTGACATGGTGCAGCCAGCAGACCCTTATATGTAAAGGCATCTTGTTACATGGAGAGTTTTCAGAGGAAAATTAAGAATCAGGTTGATATGGACAAGGGGGCAATGGGGCAAGCTGTGAGAGATAGGAGCCTAGTTGGTGCATTCTCTTGCAGACCCTGACCCACCACACGTGACAGAACTCCCTCCAGCACTGTGTCCCCGGTTAGCTCCTAGTATTTCGTGAAACAAATATCAAACTCACAGTGCAGCAGCAAAAACACCACAAAAAGTGGAAGAGGACCAAATGGCTTCACAGTCCACACGGGGAGACACTTAGTCCCCAATGGCCCCATTTACCTACAAAGATAGGATTCAGCACTGCTTCATCTTGTTCATTGGAAAATAAGAAACCATGTCCTCCAGGTCACATAGATGCAGACCCAGCTTTGATGTTCTCACTACAGAGGAAGCCAAATCTCCTGAAAACAACATATATTTCAAGTGTGGAAGCTCAGAGGCAGTTTCTCAAAAAGTTTTTAGGCCAGCAGAGCTCCATGTTTGTGGACTGTTTACCCTGTCCCTTAGTTTTGGAAACTCCTCTACCACCTCCAAGGTTGTGAACTCCTGAACATTTTCCATTCCAGATATGTATTCACTGATTTTGTAACTCTTCTCCTCTAATTGTGTCTTACTTGGGGTGAAGGTAATGTCAAGGCATTGTTCTGGATGAGAGCGGGAGGATATTTGTGCAGCATATATTTACATACACATTGGATTCATTTTCCAAATTTCCATTCGAAGTACTGAATCCCTGACACTAACCCATACCTAGTAGACTCAGACTATTCATCCTAATATAATGGAGAAAATTAGCCCAACACATTAGAAATACAAGTACTTCAGAGGAGACATGTTGTATAGTTGGACTTGACATTTGCATTATATAAGGTAGGAGTTTTAAATCTAGTCAAATTTTATTTGAAATATTCTCCATGTGTTTTTAAACTTAACAAATATGTGAATTCTTGTTTCCCTTTTCTGTAGCCTATTCACACATGTATATTTATATGCATATATAGAATCCTACCAGGTATCACACGTACATTTTTGTGAGGTGGCTGTCTTGGCAGATACAAATTGTGAGAAGAGTTCACTCCTCCTAAATGCTGTTGGAAATGAAAATTCAACCTATAGGAGAGCGTCCTAGTAGAACAACATTATACATTAACTCATGTTCAGTAAAATAAATATTTTTGCATTTGTGGATGATACATATTTACTGATGAATTTCGATTGCATTTACATTGGTATTTTTAATGTCTGTGAGTGTTTGTGTTTGTGTGTGTGTGTGTGTGTGTGTGTGTGTGTATAGATATAGATATAGATATAGATATAGATATACTCTTCAAATTTTTCAAAATATGAAATATATGCGTCTAATATACACTCTCTAAATTCATTCATGTTCATGTATGTGGATTTATAATCCACTTTTCACAAGATTATAATCAGAAATATTCATCCACCTGAAATACATATTTGTTTCCTAGTACTGAAAACTAACTTCAGTGAATGGTGAATACAAATCCTAATTATTCTACAGTATCTGACCCAGTCTAACATCAATGCAAGTAGACTCCTATGGGACATGATCTGTAATTTGTCATTCATTTGTATTCGACACTGGTACATTATTGTTTCTTCAGTTTTTGCACATCACAGGATATACATTTCATCCTCAAGTTCACAAATTAATAAGCATTTGTTTCAACTTTCACCACTTCTTGCTTCAGAACACATGTATTGTCAGGGTTTCTTGACTGGTCTTTTCATGAGACTTCTTTCCAAACACATTATTTTGAATTTCCATAATCATTTTGAAGCAAAACTCACACACTCCTCATGATAAACCTAAACACAAATATTTCCATTACATATATACCTGGTTGGAATGAATGATTGTATATCAATATACGATTTCCTTTAATTTTTCAGATATCAGTTCAATTCATTATTTAAAGTTCAAAAAAGTTATATTATTTATTCACAGTATGGTCTATTCATGCTTTTTCTCTATGTTCCTAGAAACAGGGTACACCTCTTTGTACCCCTGATTCTCATTTTACATCTTCAATATATTACTCCCAGAAATGGTGAAAGAAATACTCATGTCACCTCATTATCACAGTAATATTCTGGACAAAAAATGGAAAGGTCACACTTATGATTGTACCAAAGCCTAAATGGAAAGTGAACATGGATTTCTAAAAACATCCATGTCCAGGTTGCCTAATGCTGTCAATTGTCAATCCTATTGGTGACTACATATTTGTTTTTTTCCTAATTTATATATTCAAAATCAACCCTGTTGAAAATGTCTAATTCTATCACTCACTTTATACTTTGCCTGATTTCGTAATGTTTCTATTGATATCTGCTTTTCTACATATTTTCCCCAGTTCAACATAGTGACTGACTCTTCATATGTGCTGACATTTACATTCACTCAACAACCGAAAGTCTATTGCTAAAGAACTTTTGGTCCAAATCCTATACTCACTCTTCTTCCTAAACCTACCGACTATCTTCCTAATCCTACTGAATATCCCTTTTTGACTGGATGTTCTCTTCTAAATTCAATCATCCAATGTACAAGGTCCTATGCCATTGTATATGGAATTATCTGAGGCATCTTTGCAGAACATCATTCAAAGCTAAGTATCCCAATCAAGGGCAAAACCCTTCTGGGCTTCAAATCATACCTAGATTTCTGTTTTCCTACTTATATTTCACCTCTATATTCTTGTAAATATTGCAGGTTCCCAATACCATTATTCATCACACAGAATCACTCGTAACCCAAATCAAACCTGTTTTTAACCCCAAGTATACACTGTTCCCTCAATCATTTTACAGAAGAGCAGGGACAGAGTGGTTCTTACAATACAGGAAAGTTGGGGACCTTCCACCTGATGAGAACCTCAAATGTCCATGCACAAATGGTACCTGGAGAAGTTGTAGGCAGGTATGAAGCACCTGAGAGAGCAAAAGTCATCTTCCATGGCAAACAACCTGGTCAGGATGAAGGGATGTGTCTGAATCTGAATCTCTCTCTTCTTATTGTAGAGAAGATGGACCAAACCAGGCCTGAGTGGAGAGCTGTTCCCGGGTGCCAATGGTGATATACATTCTACCTTATGAAAGTGTCACAGGAAGCGGGGGCAACCTCCATTTTATGTTACCCTTTGAAGCAACTGTTAGGACAAAGTGGTTGCCAAGGCAGTGACCTCATTCAGTTCCAAAGAATGTGACATACCTCATTTCCTTGGTGATGGAACTCTCTGAACTTGGTATCCAAGAAGCCAGGCACCCAGAGGCAGTCCCAGTCCCAGTCCCAGTGGGCTCACTTGTTTGGATTTACCAAGGACAGAGTCAGTTTTCTTGGTACCTAATGATGTGAGGATGGCCAAATGCCAGGAGAGCTCTGAAGATGGACCTTTCCTGAGAAAACAGGTAGTGGCTAACCACATTTTCCTGACATCTTTACAGAGTTGGTCAAGGAAACAAGATCTGAGAGAATACAGGCCATTTCGGGGGAACATAGTATGGCCCACCAGTCAGAGGACACTCCGGATAGTCACAGAGGTACTTGGGGGAAGGAGGTGCCTTTGTGGGAGTGGGTGTGGGTTTGTTGTATTGTCTCATGTTCTCAGAATAGATAGGAAAGGCGGTTTGTTTGGTTTGGAGTGGACAGTTTCTAGTAAGTCATTTGACACGGCGAGTGTTTCTGTTTCTGTGTATCCCACTGTGTCCGTTGTTGTAGACATTAGAAAAGAGAATGCATTAATGGATGTGTCCTGTCTAGTATAAATCATACCAAAATTCATCCTGCCCAATATATGAATGGACTGCAGCTTGTCTTATCGATGTGCAACACCTGCTATCTTTCTAAGTTGTTGTTTTCTTCCTGAATTCTGGCCACTCTCCAGAATAGGCTCATGGATTTGTGTCCAAAATATGTACCACCTCCAAGCTCTGTGACATGGCCATGTACTGGATAGCTGAAGAGAATGGCGAGCATCTCAGAAAACTCAGATATCAGTGTGACCAGGAAAGTCTCAGTGCAGAAACCCTGCTTTGGGCCTTTTGCTTACTTATTGTTGTGTTGCACTGAATGTCAGGAAGGTCTTTGCGTCAGGCCACCCCTTTGTGAAGCCTGAAGAAAACAGTTTTCAAATGGAAATGAATGGGCCTCACCTGTGGCTCTTTGCTTAATTGCTTTGGAAAGGGATGTGTCTTTATCAGCCTCTTGGGCCTGTGTGTGGCTGTGACTTAGATTCTCAGCACCTGATGGATCTTAAGAATGATCCCATGTGAGCTTCCAAAACCAAAATGGCAAAAAATTTCATTCATTGTGGATGAAGTCTCTTCCTTCCTCTCTAAGGTTCCTGCACTCCATCAAATGACAATAGGGATTCTTTGGGTCAAATGAGTTCTTCAAAGCCCTGTAGAGGTGCTTGTGTTTTCGCATGACTCTAAATCACCTAAAGAATCTATACCTAAAATCAGTAGGCCTCAAATTGGAGAAACACAGAAGTATTAACCGCAGGCTTATTTGTTCACTCCTGGTTCACAGAAACGGTGTCCAGGCTACCCTGACTTTAGAAAATGAGGGGCAAACGAGCTGATTTTGGACACTGTCATTGGCTGCGCCCCTCATGGAAACCTCCAGCCAGAGGTTAAGATGATTGACTATATGGAATAAGATGAGGGCCATGTGGGAGTGTTTTGGTTTTAATTTTGGTCATTTGTGTGGCATTGGAAAAAATGACTGGGTCCACGTGGGCTTGAACTCTGGTGTGATTCCCCTTAGAGACTGGGTTTTGGAACTGAACTCAAAGAAGCATTGCCATGAATTTTGTTGGGATTTTAAGAGGCCACGCATGAAAGTCGCTCTTGGAAACAGAGACCTAGGCCCCGGGTGGATTTCCACAGAGGCCTGGGAATCTCAGCAAGGATATCACATGATTTTATTCTTAAAGAAATGGCAGCCATAGTTGAGAGTCAAAACACACATGGACCTCACATTGTAGACCTCAATGGGCCTGGCCTAATGTTACCTTTTGTCCACTCTTTGGGAAGACATGCCTGTGAGAGTTCTCCAGAGATTTCATTGAAATGAGCTTCCTCACCATTTAATGTTTGCTGAATGAACTGAAACCCACAGTGCCTCCAACTTCATGCTTGAAAAATGGCTAGATAAATACCATGAAATTTTTGAAATTCCTATGACCAGGTGGCACTGGAGAAACATTGGATGTCCTGCTGCTGATCATGAGTATACCAGACAGTGCCTTGATTTACTGAGTTTCATGAAAATGGTGTAGAACAGATATGCCAGAAATTTGGAGCCTGCTGAGTAGTGGGTCTAGAGCAGTGGTGGGGAGGTGTTTGATAAAACATCCGTGGTAGGGCCATGTGGATCTACCATTGGATTCCAAATGGCTTGTAACTGACATGGTGCAGCCAGCAGACCCTTATATGTAAAGGCATCTTGTTACATGGAGAGTTTTCAGAGGAAAATTAAGAATCAGGTTGATATGGACAAGGGGGCAATGGGGCAAGCTGTGAGAGATAGGAGCCTAGTTGGTGCATTCTCTTGCAGACCCTGACCCACCACACGTGACAGAACTCCCTCCAGCACTGTGTCCCCGGTTAGCTCCTAGTATTTCGTGAAACAAATATCAAACTCACAGTGCAGCAGCAAAAACACCACAAAAAGTGGAAGAGGACCAAATGGCTTCACAGTCCACACGGGGAGACACTTAGTCCCCAATGGCCCCATTTACCTACAAAGATAGGATTCAGCACTGCTTCATCTTGTTCATTGGAAAATAAGAAACCATGTCCTCCAGGTCACATAGATGCAGACCCAGCTTTGATGTTCTCACTACAGAGGAAGCCAAATCTCCTGAAAACAACATATATTTCAAGTGTGGAAGCTCAGAGGCAGTTTCTCAAAAAGTTTTTAGGCCAGCAGAGCTCCATGTTTGTGGACTGTTTACCCTGTCCCTTAGTTTTGGAAACTCCTCTACCACCTCCAAGGTTGTGAACTCCTGAACATTTTCCATTCCAGATATGTATTCACTGATTTTGTAACTCTTCTCCTCTAATTGTGTCTTACTTGGGGTGAAGGTAATGTCAAGGCATTGTTCTGGATGAGAGCGGGAGGATATTTGTGCAGCATATATTTACATACACATTGGATTCATTTTCCAATTTTCCATTCGAAATACTGAATCCCTGACACTAACCCATACCTAGTAGACTCAGACTATTCATCCTAATATAATGGAGAAAATTAACCCAACACATTAGAAATACAAGTACTTCAGAGGAGACATGTTGTATAGTTGGACTTGACATTTGCATTATATAAGGTAGGAGTTATAAATCTAGTCAAATTTATTTGAAATATTCTCCATGTGTTTTAAACTTAACAAATATGTGAATTCTTGTTTCCTTTTTCTGTAGTCTCTTCACACACGTATATTTATATGCATATATAGAATCCTACCAGGTATCACACGTACATTTTTGTGAGGTGGCTGTCTTGGCAGATACAAATTGTGAGAAGAGTTCACTCCTCCTAAATGCTGTTGGAAATGAAAATTCAACTTATAGGAGAGCGTCCTAGTAGAACAACATTATACATTAACTCATGTTCAGTAACATAAATATTTTTGCATTTGTGGATGATACATATTTACTGATGAATTTTGATTGGCATTTATATTGGTACTTTTTAATGTCTGTGAGTTGTGTGTGTGTGTGTGTGTGTGTGTGTGTGTGTGTGTGTGTGTATAGATATAGATATAGATATACTCTCCAAATTTTTCAAAATATAAAATATATGTGTCTAATATACACTCTCTAAATTCATTCATGTTCATGTATGTGGATTTATAATCCACTTTTCACAAGATGATAATCAGAAATATTCATCCACCTGAAATACATATTTTTTTCCTAGTACTGAAAACTAACTTCAGTGAATGGTGCATACAAATCCTAATTATTCTACAGTAACTGACCCAGTCTAACATCAATGCAAGTAGACTCCTATGGGACATGATCTGTAATTTGTCATTCATTTGTATTCGACACTGGTACATTATTGTTTCTTCAGTTTTTGCACATCACAGGATATACATTTCATCCACAAGTTCACAAATTAATAAGCATTTGTTTCAACTTTCACCACTTCTTGCTTCAGAACACATGTATTGTCAGGGTTTCTTGACTGGTCTTTTCGTGAGACTTCTTTCCAAACACATTATTTTGAATTTCCATAATCATTTTGAAGCAAAACTCACACACTCTTCATGATAAACCAAAACACAAATATTTCCATTACATATATACCTGGTTGGAATGAATGATTGTATATCAATATACGATTTCCTTTAATTTTTCAGATATCAGTTCAATTCATTATTTAAAGTTCAAAAAAGTTATATTTTTATTCACTGTATGGTCTATTCATGCTTTTTCTCTATGTTCCTAGAAACAGGGTACACCTCTTTGTACCCCCGATTCTCATTTTACATTTTCAATATATTGCTCCCAGAAATGGTGAAAGAAATACTCATGTCACCTCATTATCACAGTAATATTCTGGACAAAAAATGGAAAGGTCACACTTATGATTGTACCAAAGCCTAAATGGAAAGTGAACATGGATTTCTAAAAACATCCATGTCCAAGTTGCCTAATGCTGTCAATTGTCAATCCTATTGGTGACTACATATTTGTTTTTTTTCCTTTTTTATATATTCAAACTCAACCCTGTTGAAAATGTCTAATTCTATCACTCACTTTATACTTTGCCTGATTTCGTAATGTTTCTATTGATATCTGCTTTTCTACATATTTTCCCCAGTTCAACATAGTGACTAACTCTTCATATGTGCTGACATTTACATTCACTCATCAACCGAAAATCTATTGCTAAAGAACATTTGGTCCAAATCCTATACTCACTCTTCTTCCTAAACCTACAGACTATCTTCCTAATCGTACTGAATATCCCTTTTTGACTGGATGTTCTCTTCTAAATTCAATCATCCAATGTACAAGGTCCTATGCCATTGTATATCGAATTATCTGAGGCACCTTTGCAGAACATCATTCAAAGCTAAGTATCCCAATCAAGGGCAAAACCCTTCTGGGCTTCAAATCATACCTAGATTTCTGTTTTCCTACTTATATTTCACCTCTATATTCTTGTAAATATTGCAGGTTCCCAATACCATTATTCATCACACAGAATCACTCGTAACCCAAATCAAACCTGTTTTTAACCCCAAGTATACACTGTTCCCTCAATCATTTTGCAGAAGAGCAGGGACAGAGTGGTTCTTACAATACAGGAAAGTTGGGGACCTTCCACCTGATGAGAACCTCAAATGTCCATGCACAAATGATACCTGGAGAAGTTGTAGGCAGGTATGAAGCACCTGAGAGAGCAAAAGTCATCTTCCATGGCAAACAACCTGGTCAGGATGAAGGGATGTGTCTGAATCTGCCTCTCTCTCTTCTTATTGTACAGAAGATGGACCGAACCAGGGATGAGTGGAGAGCTGTTCCCGGGTGCCAATGGTGATATACATTCTACCTTATGAAAGTGTCACAGGAGTTAGGGGAAACCTCCATCTTATGTAACCCTTGGAAGCAACTGTTAGGACAAAGTGGTTGCCAAGGCAGTGACCTCATTCAGTTCCAAAGAATGTGACATACCTCATTTCCTTGGTGATGGAACTCTCTGAACTTGGTATCCAAGAAGCCAGGCACCCAGAGGCAGTCCCAGTCCCAGTCCCAGTGGGCTCACTTGTTTGGATTTACCAAGGACAGAGTCAGTTTTCTTGGTACCTAATCATGTGAGGATGGCCAAATGCCAGGAGAGCTCTGAAGATGGACCGTTCCTGAGAGAACAGGTAGTGGCTAACCACTTTTTCCTGACATCTTCACAGAGTTGGTCAAGGAAACAAGATCTGAGAAAAGACAGGCCATTTCGGGGGAACATAGTAAGGCCCACCAGTCAGAGGACACTCCGGATAGTCACAGACGTACTTGGGGGAAGGAGGTGCCTTTGTGGGAGTGGGTGTGGGTTTGTTGTTTTGTCTCATGTTCTGAGAATAGATAGAAAAGGCGGTTAGTTTGGTTTGGAGTGGACAGTTTCTAGTAAGTCATTTGACACGGCGAGTGTTTCTGTTTCTGTGTATCCCACTGTGTCCGTTGTTGTAGACATTAGAAAAGAGAATGCATTAATGGATGTGTCCTGTCTAGTATAAATCTTCCCATGCCCAATATATGAATGGACTGCAGCTTGTCTTATCGATGTGCAACACCTGCTATCTTTCTAAGTTGTAGTTTTCTTCCTGAATTCTGGCCACTCTCCAGAATAGGCTCATGGATTTGTGTCCAAAATATGTACCACCTCCAAGCTCTGTGACATGGCCATGTACTGGATAGCTGAAGAGAATGGCGAGCATCTCAGAAAACTCAGATATCAGTGTGACCAGAAAAGTCTCAGTGCAGAAACCCTGCTTTGGGCCTTTTGCTTACTTATTGTTGTGTTGCACTGAATGTCAGGAAGGTCTTTGCGTCAGGCCACCCCTTTGTGAAGCCTGAAGAAAACAGTTTTCAAATGGAAATGAATGGGCCTCACCTGTGGCTCTTTGCTTAATTGATTTGGAAAGGGATGTGTCTTTATCAGCCTCTTGGGCCTGTGTGTGGCTGTGACTTAGATTCTCAGCACCTGATGGATCTTAAGAATGATCCCATGTGAGCTTCCAAAACCAAAATGGCAAAAAATTTCATTCATTGTGGATGAAGTCTCTTGCCTTCCTCTGTTAGGTTCCTGCACTCCATCAAATGACAATAGGGATTCTTTGGGTCAAATGAGTTCTTCAAAGCCCTGCAGAGGTGCTTGTGTTTTCGCATGACTCTAAATCACCTAAAGAATCGATAACTAAAATCAGTAGGCCTCAAATTGGAGAAACACAGAAGTATTAACGGCAGGCTTATTTGTTCACTCCTGGTTCACAGAAACGGTGTCCAGGCTACCCTGACTTTAGACAAATGAGGGGCAAACGACCTGATTTTGGACACTGTCTTGGGCTGCGCCCCTCATGGAAACCTCCAGCCAGAGGTTAAGATGATTGACTATATGAAATAAGATGAGGGCCATGTGGGAGTGTTTTGGTTTTAATTTTGGTCATTTGTGTGGCATTGGAAAAAATGACTGGGTCCACGTGGGCTTGAACTCTGGTGTGATTCCCCTTAGAGACTGGGTTTTGGAACTGAACTCAGAGAAGCATTGCCATGAATTTTGTTGGGATTTTAAGAGGCCACGCATGAAAGTCGCTCTTGGAAACTGAGACCTAGGCCCCGGGTGGATTTCCACAGAGGCCTGGGAATCTCAGCAAGGATATCACATGATTTTATTCTTAAAGAAATGGCAGCCATAGTTGAGAGTCAAAACACACATGGACCTCACATTGTAGACCTCAATGGGCCTGGCCTAATGTGACCTTTTGTCCACTCTTTGGGAAGCCATGCCTGTGAGAGTTCTCCAGAGATTTCATTGAAATGAGCTTCCTCACCATTTAATGTTTGCTGAATGAACTGAAACCCACAGTGCCTCCAACTTCATGCTTGAAAAATGGCTAGATAAATACCATGAAATTTTTGAAATTCCTATGACCAGGTGGCACTGGAGAAACATTGGATGTCCTGTTGCTGATCATGAGTATACCAGACAGTGCCTTGATTTACTGAGTTTCATGAAAATGGTGTAGAACAGAGATGCCAGAAATTTGGAGCCTGCTGAGTAGTGGGTCTAGAGCAGTGGTGGGGAGGTGTTTGATAAAACATCCGTGGTAGGGCCATGTGGATCTACCATTGGATTCCAAATGGCTTGTAACTGACATGGTGCAGCCAACAGACCCTTATATGTAAAGGCATCTTGTTATATGGAGAGTTTTCAGAGGAAAATTAAGAATCAGGTTGATATGGACAAGGGGGCAATGGGGCAAGCTGTGAGAGATAGGAGCCTAGTTGGTGCATTCTCTTGCAGAGCCTGACCCACCACACGTGACAGAACTCCCTCCAGCACTGTGTCCCAGTTTAGCTCCTAGTATTTCGTGAAACAAATACCAAACTCACAGTGCAGCAGCAAAAACACCACAAAAAGTGGAAGAGGACCAAATGGCTTCACAGTCCACACGGGGAGACACTTAGTCCCCAGTGGCCTCAGTTTACCTACAAAGAGAGGATTCAGCACTGCTTCATCTTGTTCATTGGAAAATAAGAAACCATGTCCTCCAGGTCACATAGATGCAGACCCAGCTTTGATGTTCTCACTACAGAGGAAGCCAAATCTCCTGAAAACAACATATATTTCAAGTGTGGAAGCTCAGAGGCAGTTTCTCAAAAAGTTTTTAGGCCAGCAGAGCTCCATGTTTGTGGACTGTTTACCCTGTCCCTTAGTTTTGGAAACTCCTCTACCACCTCCAAGGTTGTGAACTCCTGAGCATTTTCCATTCCAGATATGTATTCACTGATTTTGTAACTCTTCTCCTCTAATTGTGTCTTACTTGGGGTGAAGGTAATGTCAAGGCATTGTTCTGGATGAGAGCGGGAGGATATTTGTGCAGCATATATTTACATACACATTGGATTCATTTTCCAATTTTCCATTCGAAATACTGAATCCCTGACACTAACCCATACCTAGTAGACTCAGACTATTCATCCTAATATAATGGAGAAAATTAACCCAACACATTAGAAATACAAGTACTTCAGAGGAGACATGTTGTATAGTTGGACTTGACATTTGCATTATATAAGGTAGGAGTTATAAATCTAGTCAAATTTATTTGAAATATTCTCCATGTGTTTTAAACTTAACAAATATGTGAATTTTTGTTTCCTTTTTCTGTAGTCTATTCACACATGTATATTTATATGCATATATAGAATCCTACTAGGTATCACACGTACATTTTTGTGAGGTGGGTGTCTTGGCAGATACAAATTGTGAGAAGAGTTCACTCCTCCTAAATGCTGTTGGAAATGAAAATTCAACTTATAGGAGAGCGTCCTAGTAGAACAACATTATTCATTAGCTCATGTTCAGTAAAATAAATATTTTTGCATTTGTGGATGATACATATTTACTGATGAATTTCGATTGGAATTTATATTGGTACTTTTTAATGTCTGTGAGTTGTGTGTGTGTGTGTGTGTGTGTGTGTGTGTATAGATATAGATATAGATATAGATATACTCTCCAAATTTTTCAAAATATGAAATATATGTGTCTAATATACACTCTCTAAATTCATTCATGTTCATGTATGTGGATTTATAATCCACTTTTCACAAGATGATAATCAGAAATATTCATCTACCTGAAATACATATTTGTTTCCTAGTACTGAAAACTAACTTCAGTGAATGGTGCATACAAATCCTAATTATTCTACAGTAACTGACCCAGTCTAACATCAATGCAAGTAGACTCCTATGGGACATGATATGTAATTTGTCATTCATTTGTATTCGACACTGGTACATTATTGTTTCTTCAGTTTTTGCACATCACAGTATATACATTTCATCCACAAGTTCACAAATTAATAAGCATTTGTTTCAACTTTCACCACTTCTTGCTTCAGAACACATGTATTGTCAGGGTTTCTTGACTGGTGTTTTCATGAGACTTCTTTCCAAACACATTATTTTGAATTTCCATAATCATTTTGAAGCAAACGTCACACACTCTTCATGATAAACCAAAACACAAATATTTCCATTACATATATACCTGGTTGGAATGAATGATTGTATATCAATATACGATTTCCTTTAATTTTTCAGATATCAGTTCAGTTCATTATTTAAAGTTCAATAAAGTTATATTATTTATTCACAGTATGGTCTATTCATGCTTTTTCTCTATATTCCTAGAAACAGGGTACACCTCTTTGTAACCCCGATTCTCATTTTACATCTTCAATATATTGCTCCCAGAAATGGTGAAAGAAATACTCATGTCACCTCATTATCACAGTAATATTCTGGACAAAAAATGGAAAGGTCACACTTATGATTGTACCAAAGCCTAAATGGAAAGTGAACATGGATTTCTAAAAACATCCATGTCCAGGTTGCCTAATGCTGTCAATTGTCAATCCTATTGGTGACTACATATTTGTTTTTTTCCTAATTTATATATTCAAAATCAACCCTGTTGAAAATGTCTAATTCTATCACTCACTTTATACTTTGCCTGATTTCCTAATATTTCTATTGATATCTGCTTTTCTACATATTTTCCCCAGTTCAACATAGTGACTGACTCTTCATATGTGCTGACATTTACATTCACTCAACAACCGAAAGTCTATTGCTAAAGAACTTTTGGTCCAAATTCTATACTCAGTCTTCTTCCTAAACCTACCGACTATCTTCCTAATCCTATTGAATATCCCTTTTTGACTGGATGTTCTCTCTAAATTCAATCATCCAATGTACAAGGTCCTATGCCATTGTATATCGAATTATCTGAGGCATCTTTGCAGAACATCATTCAAAGCTAAGTATCCCAATCAAGGGCAAAACCCTTCTGGGCTTCAAATCATACCTAGATTTCTGTTTTCCTACTTATATTTCACCTCTATATTCTTGTAAATATTGCAGGTTCCCAATACCATTATTCATCACACAGAATCACTCGTAACCCAAATCAAACCTGTTTTTAACCCCAAGTATACACTGTTCCCTCAATCATTTTACAGAAGAGCAGGGACAGAGTGGTTCTTACAATACAGGAAAGTTGGGGACCTTCCACCTGATGAGAACCTCAAATGTCCATGCCCGAATGATACCTGGAGAAGTTGTAGGCAGGTATGAAGCACCTGAGAGAGCAAAAGTCATCTTCCATGGCAAACAACCTGGTCAGGATGAAGGGATGTGTCTGAATCTGCCTCTCTCTCTTCTTATTGTACAGAAGATGGACCAAACCAGGGCTGAGTGGAGAGCTGTTCCCGGGTGCCAATGGTGATATACATTCTACCTTATGAAAGTGTCACAGGAAGTAGGGGCAACCTCCATCTTATGTTACCCTTGGAAGCAACTGTTAGGACAAAGTGGTTGCCAAGGCAGTGACCTCATTCAGTTCCAAAGAATGTGACATACCTCATTTCCATGGTGATGGAACTCTCTGAACTTGGTATCCAAGAAGCCAGGCACCCAGAGGCAGTCCCAGTCCCAGTCCCAGTGGGCTCACTTGTTTGGATTTACCAAGGAAAGAGTCAGTTTTCTTGGTACCTAATGATGTGAGGATGGCCAAATGCCAGGAGAGCTCTGAAGATGGACCTTTCCTGAGAAAACAGGTAGTGGCTAACCACTTTTTCCTGACATCTTCACAGAGTTGGTGAAGGAAACAAGATCTGAGAGAAGACAGGCCATTTCGAGGGAACATAGTATGTCCCACCAGTCAGAGGACACTCCGGATAGTCACAGAGGTACTTGGGGGAAGGAGGTGCCTTTGTGGGAGTGGGTGTGGGTTTGTTGTTTTGTCTCATGTTCTGAGAATAGATAGAAAAGGCGGTTTGTTTGGTTTGGAGTGGACAGTTTCTAGTAAGTCATTTGACACGGCGAGTGTTTCTCTTTCTGTGTATCCCACTGTGTCCGTTGTTGTAGACATTAGAAAAGAGAATGCATTAATGGATGTGTCCTGTCTAGTATAAATCTTCCCATGCCCAATATATGAATGGACTGCAGCTTCTCTTATCGATGTGCAACACCTGCTATCTTTCTAAGTTGTTGTTTTCTTCCTGAATTCTGGCCACTCTCCAGAATAGGCTCATGGATTTGTGTCCAAAATATGTACCACCTCCAAGCTCTGTGACATGGCCATGTACTGGATAGCTGAAGAGAATGGCGAGCATCTCAGAAAACTCAGATATCAGTGTGACCAGGAAAGTCTCAGTGCAGAAACCCTGCTTTGGGCCTTTTGCTTACTTATTGTTGTGTTGCACTGAATGTCAAGAAGGTCTTTGCCTCAGGCCACCCCTTTGTGAAGCCTGAAGAAAACAGTTTTCAAATGGAAATGAATGGGCCTCACCTGTGGCTCTTTGCTTAATTGCTTTGGAAAGGGATGTGTCTTTATCAGCCTCTTGGGCCTGTGTGTGGCTGTGACTTAGATTCTCAGCACCTGATGGATCTTAAGAATGATCCCATGTGAGCTTCCAAAACCAAAATGGCAAAAAATTTCATTCATTGTGGATGAAGTCTCTTGCCTTCCTCTGTTTGGTTCCTGCACTCCATCAAATGACAATAGGGATTCTTTGGGTCAAATGAGTTCTTCAAAGCCCTGCAGAGGTGCTTGTGTTTTCGCATGACTCTAAATCACCTAAAGAATCGATACCTAAAATCAGTAGGCCTCAAATTGGAGAAACACAGAAGTATTAACGGCAGGCTTATTTGTTCACTCCTGGTTCACAGAAACGGTGTCCAGGCTACCCTGACTTTAGACAAATGAGGGGCAAACGAGCTGATTTTGGACACTGTCTTGGGCTGCGCCCCTCATGGAAACCTCCAGCCAGAGCTTAAGATATTGACTATATGAAATAAGATGAGGGCCATGTGGGAGTGTTTTGGTTTTAATTTTGGTCATTTGTGTGGCATTGGAAAAAATGACTGGGTCCACGTGGGCTTGAACTCTGGTGTGATTCCCCTTAGAGACTGGGTTTTGGAACTGAACTCAGAGAAGCATTGCCATGAATTTTGTTGGGATTTTAAGAGGCCACGCATGAAAGTCGCTCTTGGAAACTGAGACCTAGGCCCCGGGTGGATTTCCACAGAGGCCTGGGAATCTCAGCAAGGATATCACATGATTTTATTCTTAAAGAAATGGCAGCCATAGTTGAGAGTCAAAACACACATGGACCTCACATTGTAGACCTCAATGGGCCTGGCCTAATGTGACCTTTTGTCCACTCTTTGGGAAGCTGTGCCTGTGAGAGTTCTCCAGAGATTTCATTGAAATGAGCTTCCTCACCATTTAATGTTTGCTGAATGAACTGAAACCCACAGTGCCTCCAACTTCATGCTTGAAAAATGGCTAGATAAATACCATGAAATTTTTGAAATTCCTATGACCAGGTGGCACTGGAGAAACATTGGATGTCCTGTTGCTCATCATGACGATACCAGACAGTGCCTTGATTTACTGAGTTTCATGAAAATGGTGTAGAACAGAGATGCCAGAAATTTGGAGCCTGCTGAGTAGTGGGTCTAGAGCAGTGGTGGGGAGGTGTTTGATAAAACATCCGTGGTAGGGCCATGTGGATCTACCATTGGATTCCAAATGGCTTGTAACTGACATGGTGCAGCCAACAGACCCTTATATGTAAAGGCATCTTGTTATATGGAGAGTTTTCAGAGGAAAATTAAGAATCAGGTTGATATGGACAAGGGGGCAATGGGGCAAGCTGTGAGAGATAGGAGCCTAGTTGGTGCATTCTCTTGCAGACCCTGACCCACCACACGTGACAGAACTCCCTCCAGCACTGTGTCCCAGTTTAGCTCCTAGTATTTCGTGAAACAAATACCAAACTCACAGTGCAGCAGCAAAAACACCACAAAAAGTGGAAGAGGACCAAATGGCTTCACAGTCCACACGGGGAGACACTTAGTCCCCAGTGGCCTCAGTTTACCTACAAAGAGAGGATTCAGCACTGCTTCATCTTGTTCATTGGAAAATAAGAAACCATGTCCTCCAGGTCACATAGATGCAGACCCAGCTTTGATGTTCTCACTACAGAGGAAGCCAAATCTCCTGAAAACAACATATATTTCAAGTGTGGAAGCTCAGAGGCAGTTTCTCAAAAAGTTTTTAGGCCAGCAGAGCTCCATGTTTGTGGAGTGTTTACCCTGTCCCTTAGTTTTGGAAACTCCTCTACCACCTCCAAGGTTGTGAACTCCTGAGCATTTTCCATTCCAGATATGTATTCACTGATTTTGTAACTCTTCTCCTCTAATTGTGTCTTACTTGGGGTGAAGGTAATGTCAAGGCATTGTTCTGGATGAGAGCGGGAGGATATTTGTGCAGCATATATTTACATACACATTGGATTCATTTTCCAATTTTCCATTCGAAATACTGAATCCCTGACACTAACCCATACCTAGTAGACTCAGACTATTCATCCTAATATAATGGAGAAAATTAACCCAACACATTAGAAATACAAGTACTTCAGAGGAGACATGTTGTATAGTTGGACTTGACATTTGCATTATATAAGGTAGGAGTTATAAATCTAGTCAAATTTATTTGAAATATTCTCCATGTGTTTTAAACTTAACAAATATGTGAATTTTTGTTTCCTTTTTCTGTAGTCTATTCACACATGTATATTTATATGCATATATAGAATCCTACTAGGTATCACACGTACATTTTTGTGAGGTGGCTGTCTTGGCAGATACAAATTGTGAGAAGAGTTCACTCCTCCTAAATGCTGTTGGAAATGAAAATTCAACTTATAGGAGAGCGTCCTAGTAGAACAACATTATTCATTAGCTCATGTTCAGTAAAATAAATATTTTTGCATTTGTGGATGATACATATTTACTGATGAATTTCGATTGGAATTTATATTGGTACTTTTTAATGTCTGTGAGTTGTGTGTGTGTGTGTGTGTGTGTGTGTGTGTGTATAGATATAGATATAGATATAGATATACTCTCCAAATTTTTCAAAATATGAAATATATGTGTCTAATATACACTCTCTAAATTCATTCATGTTCATGTATGTGGATTTATAATCCACTTTTCACAAGATGATAATCAGAAATATTCATCTACCTGAAATACATATTTGTTTCCTAGTACTGAAAACTAACTTCAGTGAATGGTGCATACAAATCCTAATTATTCTACAGTAACTGACCCAGTCTAACATCAATGCAAGTAGACTCCTATGGGACATGATATGTAATTTGTCATTCATTTGTATTCGACACTGGTACATTATTGTTTCTTCAGTTTTTGCACATCACAGGATATACATTTCATCCACAAGTTCACAAATTAATAAGCATTTGTTTCAACTTTCACCACTTCTTGCTTCAGAACACATGTATTGTCAGGGTTTCTTGACTGGTCTTTTCATGAGACTTCTTTCCAAACACATTATTTTGAATTTCCATAATCATTTTGAAGCAAACGTCACACACTCTTCATGATAAACCAAAACACAAATATTTCCATTACATATATACCTGGTTGGAATGAATGATTGTATATCAATATACGATTTCCTTTAATTTTTCAGATATCAGTTCAGTTCATTATTTAAAGTTCAAAAAAGTTATATTATTTATTCACAGTATGGTCTATTCATGCTTTTTCTCTATATTCCTAGAAACAGGGTACACCTCTTTGTAACCCCGATTCTCATTTTACATCTTCAATATATTGCTCCCAGAAATGGTGAAAGAAATACTCATGTCACCTCATTATCACAGTAATATTCTGGACAAAAAATGGAAAGGTCACACTTATGATTGTACCAAAGCCTAAATGGAAAGTGAACATGGATTTCTAAAAACATCCATGTCCAGGTTGCCTAATGCTGTCAATTGTCAATCCTATTGGTGACTACATATTTGTTTTTTTCCTAATTTATATATTCAAAATCAACCCTGTTGAAAATGTCTAATTCTATCACTCACTTTATACTTTGCCTGATTTCCTAATATTTCTATTGATATCTGCTTTTCTACATATTTTCCCCAGTTCAACATAGTGACTGACTCTTCATATGTGCTGACATTTACATTCACTCAACAACCGAAAGTCTATTGCTAAAGAACTTTTGGTCCAAATTCTATACTCAGTCTTCTTCCTAAACCTACCGACTATCTTCCTAATCCTATTGAATATCCCTTTTTGACTGGATGTTCTCTCTAAATTCAATCATCCAATGTACAAGGTCCTATGCCATTGTATATCGAATTATCTGAGGCATCTTTGCAGAACATCATTCAAAGCTAAGTATCCCAATCAAGGGCAAAACCCTTCTGGGCTTCAAATCATACCTAGATTTCTGTTTTCCTACTTATATTTCACCTCTATATTCTTGTAAATATTGCAGGTTCCCAATACCATTATTCATCACACAGAATCACTCGTAACCCAAATCAAACCTGTTTTTAACCCCAAGTATACACTGTTCCCTCAATCATTTTACAGAAGAGCAGGGACAGAGTGGTTCTTACAATACAGGAAAGTTGGGGACCTTCCACCTGATGAGAACCTCAAATGTCCATGCACAAATGATACCTGGAGAAGTTGTAGGCAGGTATGAAGCACCTGAGAGAGCAAAAGTCATCTTCCATGGCAAACAACCTGGTCAGGATGAAGGGATGTGTCTGAATCTGCCTCTCTCTCTTCTTATTGTACAGAAGATGGACCAAACCAGGGCTGAGTGGAGAGCTGTTCCCGGGTGCCAATGGTGATATACATTCTACCTTATGAAAGTGTCACAGGAAGTAGGGGCAACCTCCATCTTATGTTACCCTTGGAAGCAACTGTTAGGACAAAGTGGTTGCCAAGGCAGTGACCTCATTCAGTTCCAAAGAATGTGACATACCTCATTTCCATGGTGATGGAACTCTCTGAACTTGGTATCCAAGAAGCCAGGCACCCAGAGGCAGTCCCAGTCCCAGTCCCAGTGGGCTCACTTGTTTGGATTTACCAAGGAAAGAGTCAGTTTTCTTGGTACCTAATGATGTGAGGATGGCCAAATGCCAGGAGAGCTCTGAAGATGGACCTTTCCTGAGAAAACAGGTAGTGGCTAACCACTTTTTCCTGACATCTTCACAGAGTTGGTGAAGGAAACAAGATCTGAGAGAAGACAGGCCATTTCGAGGGAACATAGTATGTCCCACCAGTCAGAGGACACTCCGGATAGTCACAGAGGTACTTGGGGGAAGGAGGTGCCTTTGTGGGAGTGGGTGTGGGTTTGTTGTTTTGTCTCATGTTCTGAGAATAGATAGAAAAGGCGGTTTGTTTGGTTTGGAGTGGACAGTTTCTAGTAAGTCATTTGACACGGCGAGTGTTTCTCTTTCTGTGTATCCCACTGTGTCCGTTGTTGTAGACATTAGAAAAGAGAATGCATTAATGGATGTGTCCTGTCTAGTATAAATCTTCCCATGCCCAATATATGAATGGACTGCAGCTTCTCTTATCGATGTGCAGCACCTGCTATCTTTCTAAGTTGTTGTTTTCTTCCTGAATTCTGGCCACTCTCCAGAATAGGCTCATGGATTTGTGTCCAAAATATGTACCACCTCCAAGCTCTGTGACATGGCCATGTACTGGATAGCTGAAGAGAATGGCGAGCATCTCAGAAAACTCAGATATCAGTGTGACCAGGAAAGTCTCAGTGCAGAAACCCTGCTTTGGGCCTTTTGCTTACTTATTGTTGTGTTGCACTGAATGTCAGGAAGGTCTTTGCGTCAGGCCACCCCTTTGTGAAGCCTGAAGAAAACAGTTTTCAAATGGAAATGAATGGGCCTCACCTGTGGCTCTTTGCTTAATTGCTTTGGAAAGGGATGTGTCTTTATCAGCCTCTTGGGCCTGTGTGTGGCTGTGACTTAGATTCTCAGCACCTGATGGATCTTAAGAATGATCCCATGTGAGCTTCCAAAACCAAAATGGCAAAAAATTTCATTCATTGTGGATGAAGTCTCTTGCCTTCCTCTGTTAGGTTCCTGCACTCCATCAAATGACAATAGGGATTCTTTGGGTCAAATGAGTTCTTCAAAGCCCTGCAGAGGTGCTTGTGTTTTCGCATGACTCTAAATCACCTAAAGAATCGATACCTAAAATCAGTAGGCCTCAAATTGGAGAAACACAGAAGTATTAACGGCAGGCTTATTTGTTCACTCCTGGTTCACAGAAACGGTGTCCAGGCTACCCTGACTTTAGACAAATGAGGGGCAAACGAGCTGATTTTGGACACTGTCTTGGGCTGCGCCCCTCATGGAAACCTCCAGCCAGAGCTTAAGATGATTGACTATATGAAATAAGATGAGGGCCATGTGGGAGTGTTTTGGTTTTAATTTTGGTCATTTGTGTGGCATTGGAAAAAATGACTGGGTCCACGTGGGCTTGAACTCTGGTGTGATTCCCCTTAGAGACTGGGTTTTGGAACTGAACTCAGAGAAGCATTGCCATGAATTTTGTTGGGATTTTAAGAGGCCACGCATGAAAGTCGCTCTTGGAAACTGAGACCTAGGCCCCGGGTGGATTTCCACAGAGGCCTGGGAATCTCAGCAAGGATATCACATGATTTTATTCTTAAAGAAATGGCAGCCATAGTTGAGAGTCAAAACACACATGGACCTCACATTGTAGACCTCAATGGGCCTGGCCTAATGTGACCTTTTGTCCACTCTTTGGGAAGCCATGCCTGTGAGAGTTCTCCAGAGATTTCATTGAAATGAGCTTCCTCACCATTTAATGTTTGCTGAATGAACTGAAACCCACAGTGCCTCCAACTTCATGCTTGAAAAATGGCTAGATAAATACCATGAAATTTTTGAAATTCCTATGACCAGGTGGCACTGGAGAAACATTGGATGTCCTGTTGCTGATCATGAGTATACCAGACAGTGCCTTGATTTACTGAGTTTCATGAAAATGGTGTAGAACAGAGATGCCAGAAATTTGGAGCCTGCTGAGTAGTGGGTCTAGAGCAGTGGTGGGGAGGTGTTTGATAAAACATCCGTGGTAGGGCCATGTGGATCTACCATTGGATTCCAAATGGCTTGTAACTGACATGGTGCAGCCAACAGACCCTTATATGTAAAGGCATCTTGTTATATGGAGAGTTTTCAGAGGAAAATTAAGAATCAGGTTGATATGGACAAGGGGGCAATGGGGCAAGCTGTGAGAGATAGGAGCCTAGTTGGTGCATTCTCTTGCAGACCCTGACCCACCACACGTGACAGAACTCCCTCCAGCACTGTGTCCCAGTTTAGCTCCTAGTATTTCGTGAAACAAATACCAAACTCACAGTGCAGCAGCAAAAACACCACAAAAAGTGGAAGAGGACCAAATGGCTTCACAGTCCACACGGGGAGACACTTAGTCCCCAGTGGCCTCAGTTTACCTACAAAGAGAGGATTCAGCACTGCTTCATCTTGTTCATTGGAAAATAAGAAACCATGTCCTCCAGGTCACATAGATGCAGACCCAGCTTTGATGTTCTCACTACAGAGGAAGCCAAATCTCCTGAAAACAACATATATTTCAAGTGTGGAAGCTCAGAGGCAGTTTCTCAAAAAGTTTTTAGGCCAGCAGAGCTCCATGTTTGTGGAGTGTTTACCCTGTCCCTTAGTTTTGGAAACTCCTCTACCACCTCCAAGGTTGTGAACTCCTGAGCATTTTCCATTCCAGATATGTATTCACTGATTTTGTAACTCTTCTCCTCTAATTGTGTCTTACTTGGGGTGAAGGTAATGTCAAGGCATTGTTCTGGATGAGAGCGGGAGGATATTTGTGCAGCATATATTTACATACACATTGGATTCATTTTCCAATTTTCCATTCGAAATACTGAATCCCTGACACTAACCCATACCTAGTAGACTCAGACTATTCATCCTAATATAATGGAGAAAATTAACCCAACACATTAGAAATACAAGTACTTCAGAGGAGACATGTTGTATAGTTGGACTTGACATTTGCATTATATAAGGTAGGAGTTATAAATCTAGTCAAATTTATTTGAAATATTCTCCATGTGTTTTAAACTTAACAAATATGTGAATTTTTGTTTCCTTTTTCTGTAGTCTATTCACACATGTATATTTATATGCATATATAGAATCCTACTAGGTATCACACGTACATTTTTGTGAGGTGGCTGTCTTGGCAGATACAAATTGTGAGAAGAGTTCACTCCTCCTAAATGCTGTTTAAAATGAAAATTCAACTTATAGGAGAGCGTCCTAGTAGAACAACATTATTCATTAGCTCATGTTCAGTAAAATAAATATTTTTGCATTTGTGGATGATACATATTTAGTGATGAATTTCGATTGGAATTTATATTGGTACTTTTTAATGTCTGTGAGTTGTGTGTGTGTGTGTGTGTGTGTGTGTGTGTATAGATATAGATATAGATATAGATATACTCTCCAAATTTTTCAAAATATGAAATATATGTGTCTAATATACACTCTCTAAATTCATTCATGTTCATGTATGTGGATTTATAATCCACTTTTCACAAGATGATAATCAGAAATATTCATCTACCTGAAATACATATTTGTTTCCTAGTACTGAAAACTAACTTCAGTGAATGGTGCATACAAATCCTAATTATTCTACAGTAACTGACCCAGTCTAACATCAATGCAAGTAGATTCCTATGGGACATGATATGTAATTTGTCATTCATTTGTATTCGACACTGGTACATTATTGTTTCTTCAGTTTTTGCACATCACAGGATATACATTTCATCCACAAGTTCACAAATTAATAAGCATTTGTTTCAACTTTCACCACTTCTTGCTTCAGAACACATGTATTGTCAGGGTTTCTTGACTGGTCTTTTCATGAGACTTCTTTCCAAACACATTATTTTGAATTTCCATAATCATTTTGAAGCAAACGTCACACACTCTTCATGATAAACCAAAACACAAATATTTCCATTACATATATACCTGGTTGGAATGAATGATTGTATATCAATATACGATTTCCTTTAATTTTTCAGATATCAGTTCAGTTCATTATTTAAAGTTCAAAAAAGTTATATTATTTATTCAAAGTATGGTCTATTCATGCTTTTTCTCTATATACCTAGAAACAGGGTACACCTCTTTGTAACCCCGATTCTCATTTTACATCTTCAATATATTGCTCCCAGAAATGGTGAAAGAAATACTCATGTCACCTCATTATCACAGTAATATTCTGGACAAAAAATGGAAAGGTCACACTTATGATTGTACCAAAGCCTAAATGGAAAGTGAACATGGATTTCTAAAAACATCCATGTCCAGGTTGCCTAATGCTGTCAATTGTCAATCCTATTGGTGACTACATATTTGTTTTTTTCCTAATTTATATATTCAAACTCAACCCTGTTGAAAATGTCTAATTCTATCACTCACTTTATACTTTGCCTGATTTCCTAATATTTCTATTGATATCTGCTTTTCTACATATTTTCCTCAGTTCAACATAGTGACTGACTCTTCATATGTGCTGACATTTACATTCACTCAACAACCGAAAGTCTATTGCTAAAGAACTTTTGGTCCAAATTCTATACTCAGTCTTCTTCCTAAACCTACCGACTATCTTCCTAATCCTATTGAATATCCCTTTTTGACTGGATGTTCTCTCTAAATTCAATCATCCAATGTACAAGGTCCTATGCCATTGTATATCGAATTATCTGAAGCATCTTTGCAGAACATCATTCAAAGCTAAGTATCCCAATCAAGGGCAAAACCCTTCTGGGCTTCAAATCATACCTAGATTTCTGTTTTCCTACTTATATTTCACCTCTATATTCTTGTAAATATTGCAGGTTCCCAATACCATTATTCATCACACAGAATCACTCGTAACCCAAATCAAACCTGTTTTTAACCCCAAGTATACACTGTTCCCTCAATCATTTTACAGAAGAGCAGGGACAGAGTGGTTCTTACAATACAGGAAAGTTGGGGACCTTCCACCTGATGAGAACCTCAAATGTCCATGCACAAATGATACCTGGAGAAGTTGTAGGCAGGTATGAAGCACCTGAGAGAGCAAAAGTCATCTTCCATGGCAAACAACCTGGTCAGGATGAAGGGATGTGTCTGAATCTGCCTCTCTCTCTTCTTATTGTACAGAAGATGGACCAAACCAGGGCTGAGTGGAGAGCTGTTCCCGGGTGCCAATGGTGATATACATTCTACCTTATGAAAGTGTCACAGGAAGTAGGGGCAACCTCCATCTTATGTTACCCTTGGAAGCAACTGTTAGGACAAAGTGGTTGCCAAGGCAGTGACCTCATTCAGTTCCAAAGAATGTGAC
Organism: Callospermophilus lateralis; assembly: GCF_048772815.1. Taxonomy (NCBI): domain Eukaryota; kingdom Metazoa; phylum Chordata; class Mammalia; order Rodentia; family Sciuridae; genus Callospermophilus; species Callospermophilus lateralis. Next base: position 114,677 of record NW_027512401.1, on the reverse strand, counting down.
ATACCTCATTTCCATGGTGATGGAACTCTCTGAACTTGGTATCCAAGAAGCCAGGCACCCAGAGGCAGTCCCAGTCCCAGTCCCAGTGGGCTCACTTGTTTGGATTTACCAAGGAAAGAGTCAGTTTTCTTGGTACCTAATGATGTGAGGATGGCCAAATGCCAGGAGAGCTCTGAAGATGGACCTTTCCTGAGAAAACAGGTAGTGGCTAACCACTTTTTCCTGACATCTTCACAGAGTTGGTGAAGGAAACAAGATCTGAGAGAAGACAGGCCATTTCGAGGGAACATAGTATGTCCCACCAGTCAGAGGACACTCCGGATAGTCACAGAGGTACTTGGGGGAAGGAGGTGCCTTTGTGGGAGTGGGTGTGGGTTTGTTGTTTTGTCTCATGTTCTGAGAATAGATAGAAAAGGCGGTTTGTTTGGTTTGGAGTGGACAGTTTCTAGTAAGTCATTTGACACGGCGAGTGTTTCTCTTTCTGTGTATCCCACTGTGTCCGTTGTTGTAGACATTAGAAAAGAGAATGCATTAATGGATGTGTCCTGTCTAGTATAAATCTTCCCATGCCCAATATATGAATGGACTGCAGCTTCTCTTATCGATGTGCAGCACCTGCTATCTTTCTAAGTTGTTGTTTTCTTCCTGAATTCTGGCCACTCTCCAGAATAGGCTCATGGATTTGTGTCCAAAATATGTACCACCTCCAAGCTCTGTGACATGGCCATGTACTGGATAGCTGAAGAGAATGGCGAGCATCTCAGAAAACTCAGATATCAGTGTGACCAGGAAAGTCTCAGTGCAGAAACCCTGCTTTGGGCCTTTTGCTTACTTATTGTTGTGTTGCACTGAATGTCAGGAAGGTCTTTGCGTCAGGCCACCCCTTTGTGAAGCCTGAAGAAAACAGTTTTCAAATGGAAATGAATGGGCCTCACCTGTGGCTCTTTGCTTAATTGCTTTGGAAAGGGATGTGTCTTTATCAGCCTCTTGGGCCTGTGTGTGGCTGTGACTTAGATTCTCAGCACCTGATGGATCTTAAGAATGATCCCATGTGAGCTTCCAAAACCAAAATGGCAAAAAATTTCATTCATTGTGGATGAAGTCTCTTGCCTTCCTCTGTTAGGTTCCTGCACTCCATCAAATGACAATAGGGATTCTTTGGGTCAAATGAGTTCTTCAAAGCCCTGCAGAGGTGCTTGTGTTTTCGCATGACTCTAAATCACCTAAAGAATCGATACCTAAAATCAGTAGGCCTCAAATTGGAGAAACACAGAAGTATTAACGGCAGGCTTATTTGTTCACTCCTGGTTCACAGAAACGGTGTCCAGGCTACCCTGACTTTAGACAAATGAGGGGCAAACGAGCTGATTTTGGACACTGTCTTGGGCTGCGCCCCTCATGGAAACCTCCAGCCAGAGCTTAAGATGATTGACTATATGAAATAAGATGAGGGCCATGTGGGAGTGTTTTGGTTTTAATTTTGGTCATTTGTGTGGCATTGGAAAAAATGACTGGGTCCACGTGGGCTTGAACTCTGGTGTGATTCCCCTTAGAGACTGGGTTTTGGAACTGAACTCAGAGAAGCATTGCCATGAATTTTGTTGGGATTTTAAGAGGCCACGCATGAAAGTCGCTCTTGGAAACTGAGACCTAGGCCCCGGGTGGATTTCCACAGAGGCCTGGGAATCTCAGCAAGGATATCACATGATTTTATTCTTAAAGAAATGGCAGCCATAGTTGAGAGTCAAAACACACATGGACCTCACATTGTAGACCTCAATGGGCCTGGCCTAATGTGACCTTTTGTCCACTCTTTGGGAAGCCATGCCTGTGAGAGTTCTCCAGAGATTTCATTGAAATGAGCTTCCTCACCATTTAATGTTTGCTGAATGAACTGAAACCCACAGTGCCTCCAACTTCATGCTTGAAAAATGGCTAGATAAATACCATGAAATTTTTGAAATTCCTATGACCAGGTGGCACTGGAGAAACATTGGATGTCCTGTTGCTGATCATGAGTATACCAGACAGTGCCTTGATTTACTGAGTTTCATGAAAATGGTGTAGAACAGAGATGCCAGAAATTTGGAGCCTGCTGAGTAGTGGGTCTAGAGCAGTGGTGGGGAGGTGTTTGATAAAACATCCGTGGTAGGGCCATGTGGATCTACCATTGGATTCCAAATGGCTTGTAACTGACATGGTGCAGCCAACAGACCCTTATATGTAAAGGCATCTTGTTATATGGAGAGTTTTCAGAGGAAAATTAAGAATCAGGTTGATATGGACAAGGGGGCAATGGGGCAAGCTGTGAGAGATAGGAGCCTAGTTGGTGCATTCTCTTGCAGACCCTGACCCACCACACGTGACAGAACTCCCTCCAGCACTGTGTCCCAGTTTAGCTCCTAGTATTTCGTGAAACAAATACCAAACTCACAGTGCAGCAGCAAAAACACCACAAAAAGTGGAAGAGGACCAAATGGCTTCACAGTCCACACGGGGAGACACTTAGTCCCCAGTGGCCTCAGTTTACCTACAAAGAGAGGATTCAGCACTGCTTCATCTTGTTCATTGGAAAATAAGAAACCATGTCCTCCAGGTCACATAGATGCAGACCCAGCTTTGATGTTCTCACTACAGAGGAAGCCAAATCTCCTGAAAACAACATATATTTCAAGTGTGGAAGCTCAGAGGCAGTTTCTCAAAAAGTTTTTAGGCCAGCAGAGCTCCATGTTTGTGGAGTGTTTACCCTGTCCCTTAGTTTTGGAAACTCCTCTACCACCTCCAAGGTTGTGAACTCCTGAGCATTTTCCATTCCAGATATGTATTCACTGATTTTGTAACTCTTCTCCTCTAATTGTGTCTTACTTGGGGTGAAGGTAATGTCAAGGCATTGTTCTGGATGAGAGCGGGAGGATATTTGTGCAGCATATATTTACATACACATTGGATTCATTTTCCAATTTTCCATTCGAAATACTGAATCCCTGACACTAACCCATACCTAGTAGACTCAGACTATTCATCCTAATATAATGGAGAAAATTAACCCAACACATTAGAAATACAAGTACTTCAGAGGAGACATGTTGTATAGTTGGACTTGACATTTGCATTATATAAGGTAGGAGTTATAAATCTAGTCAAATTTATTTGAAATATTCTCCATGTGTTTTAAACTTAACAAATATGTGAATTTTTGTTTCCTTTTTCTGTAGTCTATTCACACATGTATATTTATATGCATATATAGAATCCTACTAGGTATCACACGTACATTTTTGTGAGGTGGCTGTCTTGGCAGATACAAATTGTGAGAAGAGTTCACTCCTCCTAAATGCTGTTTAAAATGAAAATTCAACTTATAGGAGAGCGTCCTAGTAGAACAACATTATTCATTAGCTCATGTTCAGTAAAATAAATATTTTTGCATTTGTGGATGATACATATTTAGTGATGAATTTCGATTGGAATTTATATTGGTACTTTTTAATGTCTGTGAGTTGTGTGTGTGTGTGTGTGTGTGTGTGTGTGTGTATAGATATAGATATAGATATAGATATACTCTCCAAATTTTTCAAAATATGAAATATATGTGTCTAATATACACTCTCTAAATTCATTCATGTTCATGTATGTGGATTTATAATCCACTTTTCACAAGATGATAATCAGAAATATTCATCTACCTGAAATACATATTTGTTTCCTAGTACTGAAAACTAACTTCAGTGAATGGTGCATACAAATCCTAATTATTCTACAGTAACTGACCCAGTCTAACATCAATGCAAGTAGATTCCTATGGGACATGATATGTAATTTGTCATTCATTTGTATTCGACACTGGTACATTATTGTTTCTTCAGTTTTTGCACATCACAGGATATACATTTCATCCACAAGTTCACAAATTAATAAGCATTTGTTTCAACTTTCACCACTTCTTGCTTCAGAACACATGTATTGTCAGGGTTTCTTGACTGGTCTTTTCATGAGACTTCTTTCCAAACACATTATTTTGAATTTCCATAATCATTTTGAAGCAAACGTCACACACTCTTCATGATAAACCAAAACACAAATATTTCCATTACATATATACCTGGTTGGAATGAATGATTGTATATCAATATACGATTTCCTTTAATTTTTCAGATATCAGTTCAGTTCATTATTTAAAGTTCAAAAAAGTTATATTATTTATTCAAAGTATGGTCTATTCATGCTTTTTCTCTATATACCTAGAAACAGGGTACACCTCTTTGTAACCCCGATTCTCATTTTACATCTTCAATATATTGCTCCCAGAAATGGTGAAAGAAATACTCATGTCACCTCATTATCACAGTAATATTCTGGACAAAAAATGGAAAGGTCACACTTATGATTGTACCAAAGCCTAAATGGAAAGTGAACATGGATTTCTAAAAACATCCATGTCCAGGTTGCCTAATGCTGTCAATTGTCAATCCTATTGGTGACTACATATTTGTTTTTTTCCTAATTTATATATTCAAACTCAACCCTGTTGAAAATGTCTAATTCTATCACTCACTTTATACTTTGCCTGATTTCCTAATATTTCTATTGATATCTGCTTTTCTACATATTTTCCTCAGTTCAACATAGTGACTGACTCTTCATATGTGCTGACATTTACATTCACTCAACAACCGAAAGTCTATTGCTAAAGAACTTTTGGTCCAAATTCTATACTCAGTCTTCTTCCTAAACCTACCGACTATCTTCCTAATCCTATTGAATATCCCTTTTTGACTGGATGTTCTCTCTAAATTCAATCATCCAATGTACAAGGTCCTATGCCATTGTATATCGAATTATCTGAAGCATCTTTGCAGAACATCATTCAAAGCTAAGTATCCCAATCAAGGGCAAAACCCTTCTGGGCTTCAAATCATACCTAGATTTCTGTTTTCCTACTTATATTTCACCTCTATATTCTTGTAAATATTGCAGGTTCCCAATACCATTATTCATCACACAGAATCACTCGTAACCCAAATCAAACCTGTTTTTAACCCCAAGTATACACTGTTCCCTCAATCATTTTACAGAAGAGCAGGGACAGAGTGGTTCTTACAATACAGGAAAGTTGGGGACCTTCCACCTGATGAGAACCTCAAATGTCCATGCACAAATGATACCTGGAGAAGTTGTAGGCAGGTATGAAGCACCTGAGAGAGCAAAAGTCATCTTCCATGGCAAACAACCTGGTCAGGATGAAGGGATGTGTCTGAATCTGCCTCTCTCTCTTCTTATTGTACAGAAGATGGACCAAACCAGGGCTGAGTGGAGAGCTGTTCCCGGGTGCCAATGGTGATATACATTCTACCTTATGAAAGTGTCACAGGAAGTAGGGGCAACCTCCATCTTATGTTACCCTTGGAAGCAACTGTTAGGACAAAGTGGTTGCCAAGGCAGTGACCTCATTCAGTTCCAAAGAATGTGACATACCTCATTTCCATGGTGATGGAACTCTCTGAACTTGGTATCCAAGAAGCCAGGCACCCAGAGGCAGTCCCAGTCCCAGTCCCAGTGGGCTCACTTGTTTGGATTTACCAAGGAAAGAGTCAGTTTTCTTGGTACCTAATGATGTGAGGATGGCCAAATGCCAGGAGAGCTCTGAAGATGGACCTTTCCTGAGAAAACAGGTAGTGGCTAACCACTTTTTCCTGACATCTTCACAGAGTTGGTGAAGGAAACAAGATCTGAGAGAAGACAGGCCATTTCGAGGGAACATAGTATGTCCCACCAGTCAGAGGACACTCCGGATAGTCACAGAGGTACTTGGGGGAAGGAGGTGCCTTTGTGGGAGTGGGTGTGGGTTTGTTGTTTTGTCTCATGTTCTGAGAATAGATAGAAAAGGCGGTTTGTTTGGTTTGGAGTGGACAGTTTCTAGTAAGTCATTTGACACGGCGAGTGTTTCTCTTTCTGTGTATCCCACTGTGTCCGTTGTTGTAGACATTAGAAAAGAGAATGCATTAATGGATGTGTCCTGTCTAGTATAAATCTTCCCATGCCCAATATATGAATGGACTGCAGCTTCTCTTATCGATGTGCAGCACCTGCTATCTTTCTAAGTTGTTGTTTTCTTCCTGAATTCTGGCCACTCTCCAGAATAGGCTCATGGATTTGTGTCCAAAATATGTACCACCTCCAAGCTCTGTGACATGGCCATGTACTGGATAGCTGAAGAGAATGGCGAGCATCTCAGAAAACTCAGATATCAGTGTGACCAGGAAAGTCTCAGTGCAGAAACCCTGCTTTGGGCCTTTTGCTTACTTATTGTTGTGTTGCACTGAATGTCAGGAAGGTCTTTGCCTCAGGCCACCCCTTTGTGAAGCCTGATGAAAACAGTTTTCAAATGGAAATGAATGGGCCTCACCTGTGGCTCTTTGCTTAATTGCTTTGGAAAGGGATGTGTCTTTATCAGCCTCTTGGGCCTGTGTGTGGCTGTGACTTAGATTCTCAGCACCTGATGGATCTTAAGAATGATCCCATGTGAGCTTCCAAAACCAAAATGGCAAAAAATTTCATTCATTGTGGATGAAGTCTCTTGCCTTCCTCTGTTAGGTTCCTGCACTCCATCAAATGACAATAGGGATTCTTTGGGTCAAATGAGTTCTTCAAAGCCCTGCAGAGGTGCTTGTGTTTTCGCATGACTCTAAATCACCTAAAGAATCGATACCTAAAATCAGTAGGCCTCAAATTGGAGAAACACAGAAGTATTAACGGCAGGCTTATTTGTTCACTCCTGGTTCACAGAAACGGTGTCCAGGCTACCCTGACTTTAGACAAATGAGGGGCAAACGAGCTGATTTTGGACACTGTCTTGGGCTGCGCCCCTCATGGAAACCTCCAGCCAGAGCTTAAGATATTGACTATATGAAATAAGATGAGGGCCATGTGGGAGTGTTTTGGTTTTAATTTTGGTCATTTGTGTGGCATTGGAAAAAATGACTGGGTCCACGTGGGCTTGAACTCAGGTGTGATTCCCCTTAGAGACTGGGTTTTGGAACTGAACTCAGAGAAGCATTGCCATGAATTTTGTTGGGATTTTAAGAGGCCACGCATGAAAGTCGCTCTTGGAAACTGAGACCTAGGCCCCGGGTGGATTTCCACAGAGGCCTGGGAATCTCAGCAAGGATATCACATGATTTTATTCTTAAAGAAATGGCAGCCATAGTTGAGAGTCAAAACACACATGGACCTCACATTGTAGACCTCAATGGGCCTGGCCTAATGTGACCTTTTGTCCACTCTTTGGGAAGCCATGCCTGTGAGAGTTCTCCAGAGATTTCATTGAAATGAGCTTCCTCACCATTTAATGTTTGCTGAATGAACTGAAACCCACAGTGCCTCCAACTTCATGCTTGAAAAATGGCTAGATAAATACCATGAAATTTTTGAAATTCCTATGACCAGGTGGCACTGGAGAAACATTGGATGTCCTGTTGCTGATCATGAGTATACCAGACAGTGCCTTGATTTACTGAGTTTCATGAAAATGGTGTAGAACAGAGATGCCAGAAATTTGGAGCCTGCTGAGTAGTGGGTCTAGAGCAGTGGTGGGGAGGTGTTTGATAAAAAATCCGTGGTAGGGCCATGTGGATCTACCATTGGATTCCAAATGGCTTGTAACTGACATGGTGCAGCCAACAGACCCTTATATATAAAGGCATCTTGTTATATGGAGGGTTTTCAGAGGAAAATTAAGAATCAGGTTGATATGGACAAGGGGGCAATGGGGCAAGCTGTGAGAGATAGGAGCCTAGTTGGTGCATTCTCTTGCAGAGCCTGACCCACCACACGTGACAGAACTCCCTCCAGCACTGTGTCCCAGTTTAGCTCCTAGTATTTCGTGAAACAAATACCAAACTCACAGTGCAGCAGCAAAAACACCACAAAAAGTGGAAGAGGACCAAATGGCTTTACAGTCCACACGGGGAGACACTTAGTCCCCAGTGGCCTCAGTTTACCTACAAAGAGAGGATTCAGCACTGCTTCATCTTGTTCATTGGAAAATAAGAAACCATGTCCTCCAGGTCACATAGATGCAGACCCAGCTTTGATGTTCTCACTACAGAGGAAGCCAAATCTCCTGAAAACAACATATATTTCAAGTGTGGAAGCTCAGAGGCAGTTTCTCAAAAGGTTTTAGGCCAGCAGAGCTCCATGTTTGTGGAGTGTTTACCCTGTCCCTTAGTTTTGGAAACTCCTCTACCACCTCCAAGGTTGTGAACTCCTGAGCATTTTCCATTCCAGATATGTATTCACTGATTTTGTAACTCTTCTCCTCTAATTGTGTCTTACTTGGGGTGAAGGTAATGTCAAGGCATTGTTCTGGATGAGAGCGGGAGGATATTTGTGCAGCATATATTTACATACACATTGGATTCATTTTCCAATTTTCCATTCGAAATACTGAATCCCTGACACTAACCCATACCTAGTAGACTCAGACTATTCATCCTAATATAATGGAGAAAATTAACCCAACACAGTAGAAATACAAGTACTTCAGAGGAGACATGTTGTATAGTTGGACTTGACATTTGCATTATATAAGGTAGGAGTTATAAATCTAGTCAAATTTATTTGAAATATTCTCCATGTGTTTTAAACTTAACAAATATGTGAATTTTTGTTTCCTTTTTCTGTAGTCTATTCACACATGTATATTTATATGCATATATAGAATCCTACCAGGTATCACACGTACATTTTTGTGAGGTGGCTGTCTTGGCAGATACAAATTGTGAGAAGAGTTCACTCCTCCTAAATGCTGTTGGAAATGAAAATTCAACTTATAGGAGAGCGTCCTAGTAGAACAACATTATTCATTAGCTCATGTTCAGTAAAATAAATATTTTTGCATTTGTGGATGATACATATTTACTGATGAATTTCGATTGAAATTTATATTGGTACTTTTTAATGTCTGTGAGTTGTGTGTGTGTGTGTGTGTGTGTGTGTGTGTGTGTGTATAGATATAGATATAGATATAGATATACTTTCCAAATTTTTCAAAATATGAAATATATGTGTCTAATATACACTCTCTAAATTCATTCATGTTCATGTATGTGGATTTATAATCCACTTTTCACAAGATGATAATCAGAAATATTCATCTACCTGAAATACATATTTGTTTCCTAGTACTGAAAACTAACTTCAGTGAATGGTGCATACAAATCCTAATTATTCTACAGTAACTGACCCAGTCTAACATCAATGCAAGTAGACTCCTATGGGACATGATATGTAATTTGTCATTCATTTGTATTCGACACTGGTACATTATTGTTTCTTCAGTTTTTGCACATCACAGGATATACATTTCATCCACAAGTTCACAAATTAGTAAGCATGTGTTTCAACTTTCACCACTTCTTGCTTCAGAACACATGTATTGTCAGGGTTTCTTGACTGGTCTTTTCATGAGACTTCTTTCCAAACACATTATTTTGAATTTCCATAATCATTTTGAAGCAAACGTCACACACTCTTCATGATAAACCAAAACACAAATTTTTCCATTACATATATACCTGGTTGGAATGAATGATTGTATATCAATATACGATTTCCTTTAATTTTTCAGATATCAGTTCAGTTCATTATTTAAAGTTCAAAAAAGTTATATTATTTATTCACAGTATGGTCTATTCATGCTTTTTCTCTATATTCCTAGAAACAGGGTACACCTCTTTGTAACCCCGATTCTCATTTTACATCTTCAATATATTGCTCCAAGAAATGGTGAAAGAAATACTCATGTCACCTCATTATCACAGTAATATTCTGGACAAAAAATGGAAAGGTCACACTTATGATTGTACCAAAGCCTAAATGGAAAGTGAACATGGATTTCTAAAAACATCCATGTCCAGGTTGCCTAATGCTGTCAATTGTCAATCCTATTGGTGACTACATATTTGTTTTTTTCCTAATTTATATATTCAAAATCAACCCTGTTGAAAATGTCTAATTCTATCACTCACTTTATACTTTGCCTGATTTCCTAATATTTCTATTGATATCTGCTTTTCTACATATTTTCCCCAGTTCAACATAGTGACTGACTCTTCATATGTGCTGACATTTACATTCACTCAACAACCGAAAGTCTATTGCTAAAGAACTTTTGGTCCAAATTCTATACTCAGTCTTCTTCCTAAACCTACCGACTATCTTCCTAATCCTATTGAATATTCCTTTTTGACTGGATGTTCTCTCTAAATTCAATCATCCAATGTACAAGGTCCTATGCCATTGTATATCGAATTATCTGAGGCATCTTTGCAGAACATCATTCAAAGCTAAGTATCCCAATCAAGGGCAAAACCCTTCTGGGCTTCAAATCATACCTAGATTTCTGTTTTCCTACTTATATTTCACCTCTATATTCTTGTAAATATTGCAGGTTCCCAATACCATTATTCATCACACAGAATCACTCGTAACCCAAATCAAACCTGTTTTTAACCCCAAGTATACACTGTTCCCTCAATCATTTTACAGAAGAGCAGGGACAGAGTGGTTCTTACAATACAGGAAAGTTGGGGACCTTCCACCTGATGAGAACCTCAAATGTCCATGCACAAATGATACCTGGAGAAGTTGTAGGCAGGTATGAAGCACCTGAGAGAGCAAAAGTCATCTTCCATGGCAAACAACCTGGTCAGGATGAAGGGATGTGTCTGAATCTGCCTCTCTCTCTTCTTATTGTACAGAAGATGGACCAAACCAGGGCTGAGTGGAGAGCTGTTCCCGGGTGCCAATGGTGATATACATTCTACCTTATGAAAGTGTCACAGGAAGTAGGGGCAACCTCCATCTTATGTTACCCTTGGAAGCAACTGTTAGGACAAAGTGGTTGCCAAGGCAGTGACCTCATTCAGTTCCAAAGAATGTGACATACCTCATTTCCATGGTGATGGAACTCTCTGAACTTGGTATCCAAGAAGCCAGGCACCCAGAGGCAGTCCCAGTCCCAGTCCCAGTGGGCTCACTTGTTTGGATTTACCAAGGAAAGAGTCAGTTTTCTTGGTACCTAATGATGTGAGGATGGCCAAATGCCAGGAGAGCTCTGAAGATGGACCTTTCCTGAGAAAACAGGTAGTGGCTAACCACTTTTTCCTGACATCTTCACAGAGTTGGTGAAGGAAACAAGATCTGAGAGAAGACAGGCCATTTCGAGGGAACATAGTATGTCCCACCAGTCAGAGGACACTCCGGATAGTCACAGAGGTACTTGGGGGAAGGAGGTGCCTTTGTGGGAGTGGGTGTGGGTTTGTTGTTTTGTCTCATGTTCTGAGAATAGATAGAAAAGGCGGTTTGTTTGGTTTGGAGTGGACAGTTTCTAGTAAGTCATTTGACACGGCGAGTGTTTCTCTTTCTGTGTATCCCACTGTGTCCGTTGTTGTAGACATTAGAAAAGAGAATGCATTAATGGATGTGTCCTGTCTAGTATAAATCTTCCCATGCCCAATATATGAATGGACTGCAGCTTCTCTTATCGATGTGCAACACCTGCTATCTTTCTAAGTTGTTGTTTTCTTCCTGAATTCTGGCCACTCTCCAGAATAGGCTCATGGATTTGTGTCCAAAATATGTACCACCTCCAAGCTCTGTGACATGGCCATGTACTGGATAGCTGAAGAGAATGGCGAGCATCTCAGAAAACTCAGATATCAGTGTGACCAGGAAAGTCTCAGTGCAGAAACCCTGCTTTGGGCCTTTTGCTTACTTATTGTTGTGTTGCACTGAATGTCAGGAAGGTCTTTGCCTCAGGCCACCCCTTTGTGAAGCCTGAAGAAAACAGTTTTCAAATGGAAATGAATGGGCCTCTCCTGTGGCTCTTTGCTTAATTGCTTTGGAAAGGGATGTGTCTTTATCAGCCTCTTGGGCCTGTGTGTGGCTGTGACTTAGATTCTCAGCACCTGATGGATCTTAAGAATGATCCCATGTGAGCTTCCAAAACCAAAATGGCAAAAAATTTCATTCATTGTGGATGAAGTCTCTTGCCTTCCTCTGTTAGGTTCCTGCACTCCATCAAATGACAATAGGGATTCTTTGGGTCAAATGAGTTCTTCAAAGCCCTGCAGAGGTGCTTGTGTTTTCGCATGACTCTAAATCACCTAAAGAATCGATACCTAAAATCAGTAGGCCTCAAATTGGAGAAACACAGAAGTATTAACGGCAGGCTTATTTGTTCACTCCTGGTTCACAGAAACGGTGTCCAGGCTACCCTGACTTTAGACAAATGAGGGGCAAACGAGCTGATTTTGGACACTGTCTTGGGCTGCGCCCCTCATGGAAACCTCCAGCCAGAGCTTAAGATGATTGACTATATGAAATAAGATGAGGGCCATGTGGGAGTGTTTTGGTTTTAATTTTGGTCATTTGTGTGGCATTGGAAAAAATGACTGGGTCCACGTGGGCTTGAACTCTGGTGTGATTCCCCTTAGAGACTGGGTTTTGGAACTGAACTCAGAGAAGCATTGCCATAAATTTTGTTGGGATTTTAAGAGGCCACGCATGAAAGTCGCTCTTGGAAACTGAGACCTAGGCCCCGGGTGGATTTCCACAGAGGCCTGGGAATCTCAGCAAGGATATCACATGATTTTATTCTTAAAGAAATGGCAGCCATAGTTGAGAGTCAAAACACACATGGACCTCACATTGTAGACCTCAATGGGCCTGGCCTAATGTGACCTTTTGTCCACTCTTTGGGAAGCCATGCCTGTGAGAGTTCTCCAGAGATTTCATTGAAATGAGCTTCCTCACCATTTAATGTTTGCTGAATGAACTGAAACCCACAGTGCCTCCAACTTCATGCTTGAAAAATGGCTAGATAAATACCATGAAATTTTTGAAATTCCTATGACCAGGTGGCACTGGAGAAACATTGGATGTCCTGTTGCTGATCATGAGTATACCAGACAGTGCCTTGATTTACTGAGTTTCATGAAAATGGTGTAGAACAGAGATGCCAGAAATTTGGAGCCTGCTGAGTAGTGGGTCTAGAGCAGTGGTGGGGAGGTGTTTGATAAAAAATCCGTGGTAGGGCCATGTGGATCTACCATTGGATTCCAAATGGCTTGTAACTGACATGGTGCAGCCAACAGACCCTTATATATAAAGGCATCTTGTTATATGGAGGGTTTTCAGAGGAAAATTAAGAATCAGGTTGATATGGACAAGGGGGCAATGGGGCAAGCTGTGAGAGATAGGAGCCTAGTTGGTGCATTCTCTTGCAGACCCTGACCCACCACACGTGACAGAACTCCCTCCAGCACTGTGTCCCAGTTTAGCTCCTAGTATTTCGTGAAACAAATACCAAACTCACAGTGCAGCAGCAAAAACACCACAAAAAGTGGAAGAGGACCAAATGGCTTTACAGTCCACACGGGGAGACACTTAGTCCCCAGTGGCCTCAGTTTACCTACAAAGAGAGGATTCAGCACTGCTTCATCTTGTTCATTGGAAAATAAGAAACCATGTCCTCCAGGTCACATAGATGCAGACCCAGCTTTGATGTTCTCACTACAGAGGAAGCCAAATCTCCTGAAAACAACATATATTTCAAGTGTGGAAGCTCAGAGGCAGTTTCTCAAAAGGTTTTAGGCCAGCAGAGCTCCATGTTTGTGGAGTGTTTACCCTGTCCCTTAGTTTTGGAAACTCCTCTACCACCTCCAAGGTTGTGAACTCCTGAGCATTTTCCATTCCAGATATGTATTCACTGATTTTGTAACTCTTCTCCTCTAATTGTGTCTTACTTGGGGTGAAGGTAATGTCAAGGCATTGTTCTGGATGAGAGCGGGAGGATATTTGTGCAGCATATATTTACATACACATTGGATTCATTTTCCAATTTTCCATTCGAAATACTGAATCCCTGACACTAACCCATACCTAGTAGACTCAGACTATTCATCCTAATATAATGGAGAAAATTAACCCAACACATTAGAAATACAAGTACTTCAGAGGAGACATGTTGTATAGTTGGACTTGACATTTGCATTATATAAGGTAGGAGTTATAAATCTAGTCAAATTTATTTGAAATATTCTCCATGTGTTTTAAACTTAACAAATATGTGAATTTTTGTTTCCTTTTTCTGTAGTCTATTCACACATGTATATTTATATGCATATATAGAATCCTACCAGGTATCACACGTACATTTTTGTGAGGTGGCTGTCTTGGCAGATACAAATTGTGAGAAGAGTTCACTCCTCTTAATGCTGTTGGAAATGAAAATTCAACTTATAGGAGAGCGTCCTAGTAGAACAACATTATTCATTAGCTCATGTTCAGTAAAATAAATATTTTTGCATTTGTGGATGATACATATTTACTGATGAATTTCGATTGGCATTTATATTGGTACTTTTTAATGTCTGTGAGTTGTGTGTGTGTGTGTGTGTGTGTGTGTGTGTGTGTGTGTGTGTGTGTATAGATATAGATATAGATATAGATATACTCTCCAAATTTTTCAAAATATGAAATATATGTGTCTAATATACACTCTCTAAATTCATTCATGTTCATGTATGTGGATTTATAATCCACTTTTCACAAGATGATAATCAGAAATATTCATCCACCTGAAATACATATTTGTTTCCTAGTACTGACTACTAACTTCAGTGAAGGGTGCATACAAATCCTAATTATTCTACAGTAACTGACCCAGTCTAACATCAATGCAAGTAGACTCCTATGGGACATGATCTGTAATTTGTCATTCATTTGTATTCGACACTGGTACATTATTGTTTCTTCAGTTTTTGCACATCACAGGATATACATTTCATCCACAAGTTCACAAATTAATAAGCATTTGTTTCAACTTTCACCACTTCTTGCTTCAGAACACATGTATTGTCAGGGTTTCTTGACTGGTCTTTTCGTGAGACTTCTTTCCAAACACATTATTTTGAATTTCCATAATCATTTTGAAGCAAACGTCACACACTCTTCATGATAAACCAAAACACAAATATTTCCATTACATATATACCTGGTAGGAATGAATGATTGTATATCAATATACGATTTACTTTAATTTTTCAGATATCAGTTCAGTTCATTATTTAAAGTTCAAAAAAGTTATATTATTTATTCACAGTATGGTCTATTCATGCTTTTTCTCTATATTCCTAGAAACAGGGTACACCTCTTTGTAACCCCGATTCTCATTTTACATCTTCAATATATTGCTCCCAGAAATGGTGAAAGAAATACTCATGTCACCTCATTATCACAGTAATATTCTGGACAAAAAATGGAAAGGTCACACTTATGATTGTACCAAAGCCTAAATGGAAAGTGAACATGGATTTCTAAAAACATCCATGTCCAGGTTGCCTAATGCTGTCAATTGTCAATCCTATTGGTGACTACATATTTGTTTTTTTCCTAATTTATATATTCAAACTCAACCCTGTTGAAAATGTCTAATTCTATCACTCACTTTATACTTTGCCTGATTTCCTAATATTTCTATTGATATCTGCTTTTCTACATATTTTCTCCAGTTCAACATAGTGACTGACTCTTCATATGTTCTGACATTTACATTCACTCAACAACCGAAAGTCTATTGCTAAAGAACTTTTGTTCCAAATTCTATACTCACTCTTCTTCCTAAACCTACCGACTATCTTCCTAATCCTATTGAATATCCCTTTTTGACTGGATGTTCTCTCTAAATTCAATCATCCAATGTACAAGGTCCTATGCCATTGTATATCGAATTATCTGAGGCATCTTTGCAGAACATCATTCAAAGCTAAGTATCCCAATCAAGGGCAAAACCCTTCTGGGCTTCAAATCATACCTAGATTTCTGTTTTCCTACTTATATTTCACCTCTATATTCTTGTAAATATTGCAGGTTCCCAATACCATTATTCATCACACAGAATCACTCGTAACCCAAATCAAACCTGTTTTTAACCCCAAGTATACACTGTTCCCTCAATCATTTTACAGAAGAGCAGGGACAGAGTGGTTCTTACAATACAGGAAAGTTGGGGACCTTCCACCTGATGAGAACCTCAAATGTCCATGCCCGAATAATACCTGGAGAAGTTGTAGGCAGGTATGAAGCACCTAGAGAGCAAAAGTCATCTTCCATGGCAAACAACCTGGTCAGGATGAAGGGATGTGTCTGAATCTGCCTCTCTCTCTTCTTATTGTACAGAAGATGGACCAAACCAGGGCTGAGTGGAGAGCTGTTCCCGGGGTGCCAATGGTGATATACATTCTACCTTATGAAAGTGTCACAGGAAGTTCTGGCAACCTCCATCTTATGTTACCCTTGGAAGCAACTGTTAGGACAATGTGGTTGCCAAGGCAGTGACCTCATTCAGTTCCAAAGAATGTGACATACCTCATTTCCTTGGTGATGGAACTCTCTGAACTTGGTATCCAAGAAGCCAGGCACCCAGAGGCAGTCCCAGTCCCAGTCCCAGTGGGCTCACTTGTTTGGATTTACCAAGGACAGAGTCAGTTTTCTTGGTACCTAATGATGTGAGGATGGCCAAATGCCAGGAGAGCTCTGAAGATGGACCTTTCCTGAGAAAACAGGTAGTGGCTAACCACTTTTTCCTGACATCTTCACAGAGTTGGTCAAGGAAACAAGATCTGAGAGAAGACAGGCCATTTCGGGGGAACATAGTATGGCCCACCAGTCAGAGGACACTCCGGATAGTCACAGACGTACTTGGGGGAAGGAGGTGCCTTTGTGGGAGTGGGTGTGGGTTTGTTGTTTTGTCTCATGTTCTGAGAAAAGATAGAAAAGGCGGTTTGTTTGGTTTGGAGTGGACAGTTTCTAGTAAGTCATTTGACACGGCGAGTGTTTCTGTTTCTGTGTATCCCACTGTGTCCGTTATTGTAGACATTAGAAAAGAGAATGCATTAATGGATGTGTCCTGTCTAGTATAAATCTTCCCATGCCCAATATATGAATGGACTGCAGCTTGTCTAATCGATGTGCAACACCTACTATCTTTCTAAGTTGTAGTTTTCTTCCTGAATTCTGGCCACTCTCCAGAATAGGCTCATGGATTTGTGTCCAAAATATGTACCACCTCCAAGCTCTGTGACATGGCCATGTACTGGATAGCTGAAGAGAATGGCGAGCATCTCAGAAAACTCAGATATCAGTGTGACCAGGAAAGTCTCAGTGCAGAAACCCTGCTTTGGGCCTTTTGCTTACTTATTGTTGTGTTGCACTGAATGTCAGGAAGGTCTTTGCCTCAGGCCACCCCTTTGTGAAGCCTGATGAAAACAGTTTTCAAATGGAAATGAATGGGCCTCACCTGTGGCTCTTTGCTTAATTGCTTTGGAAAGGGATGTGTCTTTATCAGCCTCTTGGGCCTGTGTGTGGCTGTGACTTAGATTCTCAGCACCTGATGGATCTTAAGAATGATCCCATGTGAGCTTCCAAAACCAAAATGGCAAAAAATTTCATTCATTGTGGATGAAGTCTCTTGCCTTCCTCTGTTAGGTTCCTAAACTCCATCAAATGACAATAGGGATTCTTTGGGTCAAATGAGTTCTTCAAAGCCCTGCAGAGGTACGTGTGTTTTCGCATGACTCTAAATCACCTAAAGAATCGATACCTAAAATCAGTAGGCCTCAAATTGGAGAAACACAGAAGTATTAACGGCAGGCTTTTTTGTTCACTCCTGGTTCACAGAAACGGTGTCCAGGCTACCCTGACTTTAGACAAATGAGGGGCAAACGAGCTGATTTTGGACACTGTCTTGGGCTGCGCCCCTCATGGAAACCTCCAGCCAGAGCTTAAGATGATTGACTATATGAAATAAGATGAGGGCCATGTGGGAGTGTTTTGGTTTTAATTTTGGTCATTTGTGTGGCATTGGAAAAAATGACTGGGTCCACGTGGGCTTGAACTCAGGTGTGATTCCCCTTAGAGACTGGGTTTTGGAACTGAACTCAGAGAAGCATTGCCATGAATTTTGTTGGGATTTTAAGAGGCCACGCATGAAAGTCGCTCTTGGAAACTGAGACCTAGGCCCCGGGTGGATTTCCACAGAGGCCTGGGAATCTCAGCAAGGATATCACATGATTTTATTCTTAAAGAAATGGCAGCCATAGTTGAGAGTCAAAACACACATGGACCTCACATTGTAGACCTCAATGGGCCTGGCCTAATGTGACCTTTTGTCCACTCTTTGGGAAGCCATGCCTGTGAGAGTTCTCCAGAGATTTCATTGAAATGAGCTTCCTCACCATTTAATGTTTGCTGAATGAACTGAAACCCACAGTGCCTCCAACTTCATGCTTGAAAAATGGCTAGATAAATACCATGAAATTTTTGAAATTCCTATGACCAGGTGGCACTGGAGAAACATTGGATGTCCTGTTGCTGATCATGAGTATACCAGACAGTGCCTTGATTTACTGAGTTTCATGAAAATGGTGTAGAACAGAGATGCCAGAAATTTGGAGCCTGCTGAGTAGTGGGTCTAGAGC
The DNA here is from genome assembly GCF_048772815.1 of Callospermophilus lateralis. Lineage (NCBI taxonomy): Eukaryota > Metazoa > Chordata > Mammalia > Rodentia > Sciuridae > Callospermophilus > Callospermophilus lateralis. The sequence continues at coordinate 96,135 of NW_027512401.1, read as the reverse complement.
AGTGGTGGGGAGGTGTTTGATAAAACATCCATGGTAGGGCCATGTGGATCTACCATTGGATTCCAAATGGCTTGTAACTGACATGGTGCAGCCAACAGACCCTTATATGTAAAGGCATCTTGTTATATGGAGAGTTTTCAGAGGAAAATTAAGAATCAGGTTGATATGGACAAGGGGGCAATGGGGCAAGCTGTGAGAGATAGGAGCCTAGTTGGTGCATTCTCTTGCAGACCCTGACCCACCACACGTGACAGAACTCCCTCCAGCACTGTGTCCCAGTTTAGCTCCTAGTATTTCGTGAAACAAATACCAAACTCACAATGCAGCTGCAAAAACACCACAAAAAGTGGAAGAGGACCAAATGGCTTCACAGTCCACACGGGGAGACACTTAGTCTCCAGTGGCCTCAGTTTACCTACAAAGAGAGGATTCAGCACTGCTTCATCTTGTTCATTGGAAAATAAGAAACCATGTCCTCCAGGTCACATAGATGCAGACCCAGCTTTGATGTTCTCACTACAGAGGAAGCCAAATCTCCTGAAAACAACATATATTTCAAGTGTGGAAGCTCAGAGGCAGTTTCTCAAAAAGTTTTTAGGCCAGCAGAGCTCCATGTTTGTGGAGGGTTTACCCTGTCCCTTAGTTTTGGAAACTCCTCTACCACCTCCAAGGTTGTGAACTCCTGAGCATTTTCCATTCCAGATATGTATTCACTGATTTTGTAAGTCTTCTCCTCTAATTGTGTCTTACTTGGGGTGAAGGTAATGTCAAGGCATTGTTCTGGATGAGAGCGGGAGGATATTTGTGCAGCATATATTTACATACACATTGGATTCATTTTCCAATTTTCCATTCGAAATACTGAATCCCTGACACTAACCCATACCTAGTAGACTCAGACTATTCATCCTAATATAATGGAGAAAACTAACCCAACACATTAGAAATACAAGTACTTCAGTGGAGACATGTTGTAAAGTTGGACTTGACATTTGCATTATATAAGGTAGGAGTTATAAATCTAGTCAAATTTATTTGAAATATTCTCCATGTGTTTTAAACTTAACAAATATGTGAATTTTTGTTTCCTTTTTCTGTAGTCTATTCACACATGTATATTTATATGCATATATAGAATCCTACCAGGTATCACACGTACATTTTTGTGAGGTGGCTGTCTTGGCTGATACAAATTGTGAGAAGAGTTCACTCCTCCTAAATGCTGTTGGAAATGAAAATTCAACCTATAGGAGAGCGTCCTAGTAGAACAACATTATACATTAACTCATGTTCAGTAGAATAAATATTTTTGCATTTGTGGATGATACATATTCACTGATGAATTTCGATTGGCATTTATATTGGTACTTTTTAATGTCTGTGAGTGTTGTGTGTGTGTGTGTGTATATACAGATATAGATATAGATATACTCTGCAAATTTTTCAAAATATGAAATATATGTGTCTAATATACACTCTCTAAATTCATTCATGTTCATGAATGTGGATTTATAATCCACTTTTCACAAGATTATAATCAGAAATATTCATCCACCTGAAATACATATTTGTTTCATAGTACTGAAAACTAACTTCAGTGAATGGTGCATACAAATCCTAATTATTCTACAGTAACTGACCCAGTCTAACATCAATGCAAGTAGACTCCTATGGGACATGATATGTAATTTGTCATTCATTTGTATTCGACACTGGTACATTATTGTTTCTTCAGTTTTTGCACATCACAGGATATACATTTCATCCACAAGTTCACAAATTAATATGCATTTGTTTCAACTTTCACCACTTCTTGCTTCAGAACACATGTATTGTCAGGGTTTCTTGACTGGTCTTTTCATGAGACTTCTTTCCAAACACATTATTTTGAATTTCCATAATCATTTTGAAGCAAAACTCACACACTCTTCATGATAAACCAAAACACAAATATTTCCATTACATATATACCTGGTTGGAATGAATGATTGTGTATCAATATACGATTTCCTTTAATTTTTCAGATATCAGTTCAATTCATTATTTAAAGTTCAAAAAGTTATATTATTTATTCACAGTATGGTCTATTCATGCTTTTTCTCTATGTTCCTAGAAACAGGGTACACCTCTTTGTACCCCCGATTCTCATTTTACATCTTCAATATATTGCTCCCAGAAATGGTGAAGAAATACTCATGTCACCTCATTATCACAGTAATATTCTGGACAAAAAATGGAAAGGTCACACTTATGATTGTACCAAAGCCTAAATGGAAAGTGAACTGGATTTCTAAAAACATCCATGTCCAGTTGCCTAATGCTGTCAATTGTCAATCCTATTGGTGACTACATATTTGTTTTTTTCCTAATTTATATATTCAAACTCAACCCTGTTGAAAATGTCTAATTCTATCACTCACTTTATACTTTGCCTGATTTCGTAATGTTTCTATTGATATCTGCTTTTCTACATATTTTCCCCAGTTCAACATAGTGACTGACTCTTCATATGTGCTGATATTTACATTCACTCAACAACCGAAAGTCTATTGCTAAAGAACTTTTGGTCCAAATCCTATACTCACTCTTCTTCCTAAACCTACCGACTATCTTCCTAATCCTACTGAGTATCCCTTTTTGACTGGATGTTCTCTTCTAAATTTAATTATCCAATGTACAAGGTCCTATGCCATTGTATATGGAATTATCTGAGGCATCTTTGCAGAACATCATTCAAAGCTAAGTATCCCAATCAAGGCAAAACCCTTCTGGGCTTCAAATCATACCTAGATTTCTGTTTTCCTACTTATATTTCACCTCTATATTCTTGTAATATTGCAGGTTCCCAATACCATTATTCATCACACAGAATCACTCGTAATCCAAATCAAACCTGTTTTTAACCCCAAGTATACACTGTTCCCTCAATCATTTTACAGAAGAGCAGAGACAGAGTGGGTTCTTACAATACAGGAAAGTTGGGGACTTTCAACCTGATGAGAACCTCAAATGTCCATGCACAAATGGTACCTGGAGAAGTTGTAGGCAGGTATGAAGCACCTGAGAGAGCAAAAGTCATCTTCCATGGCAAACAACCTGGTCAGGATGAAGGGATGTGTCTGAATCTGCCTCTCTCTCTTCTTATTGTACAGAAGATGGACCAAATCAGGGCTGAGTGGAGAGCTGTTCCCGGGTGCCAATGGTGATATACATTCTACCTTATGAAAGTGTCACAGGAAGTTCTGGCAACCTCCATCTTATGTTACCCTTGGAAGCAACTGTTAGGACAAAGTGGTTGCCAAGGCAGTGACCTCATTCAGTTCCAAAGAATGTGAAATACCTCATTTCCTTGGTGATGGAACTCTCTGAACTTGGTATCCAAGAACCAGACACCCAGAGGCAGTCCCAGTCCCAGTCCCAGTGGGCTCACTTGTTTGGATTTACCAAGGACAGAGTCAGTTTTCTTGGTACCTAATGATGTGAGGATGGCCAAATGCCAGGAGAGCTCTGAAGATGGACCTTTCCTGAGAAAACAGGTAGTGGCTAACCACTTTTTCCTGACATCTTCACAGAGTTGTTCAAGGAATCAAGATCTGAGGGAAGACAGGCCATTTCGGGGGAACATAGTATGGCCCACCAGACAGAGGACACTCCGGATAGTTCACAGACGTACTTGGGGGAAGGAGGTGCCTTTGTGGGAGTGGGTGTGGGTTTGTTGTTTTGTCTCATGTTCTGAGAATAGATAGAAAAGGCGTTTTGTTTGGTTTGGAGTGGACAGTTTCTAGTAAGTCATTTGACATGGCGAGTGTTTCTCTTTCTGTGTATCCCACTGTGTCCGTTGTTGTAGACATTAGAAAAGAGAATGCATTAATGGATGTGTCCTGTCTAGTATAAATCTTCCCATAATTCATCCTGCCCAATATATGAATGGACTGCAGCTTGTCTTATCAATGTGCAACACCTGCTATCTTTCTAAGTTGTTGTTTTCTTCCTGAATTCTGGCCACTCTCCAGAATAGGCTCATGGATTTGTGTACAAAATATGTACCACCTCCAAGCTCTGTGACATGGCCATGTACTGGATAGCTGAAGAGAATGGCGAGCATCTCAAAAAACTCAGATATCAGTGTGACCAGGAAAGTCTCAGTGCAGAAACCCTGCTTTGGGCCTTTTGCTTACTTATGTTGTGTTGCACTGAATGTCAGGAAGGTCTTTGCCTCAGGCCACCCCTTTGTGAAGCCTGAAGAAAACAGTTTTCAAATGGAAATGAATGGGCCTCACCTGTGGCTCTTTATCAGCCTCTTGGACCTGTGTGTGGCTGTGACTTAGATTCTCAGCACCTGATGGATCTTAAGAATGATCCCACGTGAGCTTCCAAAACCAAAATGGCAAAAAATATCATTCATTGTGGATGAAGTCTCTTGCCTTCCTCTGTTAGGTTCCTGCACTCCATCAAATGACAATAGGGATTCTTTGGGTCAAATGAGTTCTTCAAAGCCCTGCAGAGGTGCTTGTGTTTTCGCATGACTCTAAATCACCTAAAGAATCGATACCTAAAATCAGTAGGCCTCAAATTGGAGAAACAAAGAAGTATTAACGGCAGGCTTATTTGTTCGCTCCTGTTTCAGAGAAACGGTGTCCAGGCTACCCTGACTTTAGGCAAATGAGGGGCAAACGAGCTGATTTTGGACACTGTCTTGGGCTGCGCCCCTCATGGAAACCTCCAGCCAGAGGTTAAGATGATTGACTATATGGAATAAGATGAAGGCCATGTGGGAGTGTTTTGGTTTTAATTTTGGTCATTTGTGTTGCATTGGAAAAAATGACTGGGTCCACGTGAGCTTGAACTCTGGTGTGATTCCCCTTAGAGACTGGGTTTTGGAACTGAACTCAGAGAAGCATTGCCATGAATTTTGTTGGGATTTTAAGAGGCCACGCATGAAAGTCGCTCTTGGAAACTGAGACCTAGGCCCCGGGTGGATTTCCACAGAGGCCTGGGAATCTCAGCAAGGATATCACATGATTTTATTCTTAAAGAAATGGCAGCCATAGTTGAGAGTCAAAACACACATGGACCTCACATTGTAGACCTCAATGGGCCTGGCCTAATGTGACCTTTTGTCCACTCTTTGGGAAGCCATGCCTGTGAGAGTTCTCCAGAGATTTCATTGAAATGAGCTTCCTCACCATTTAATGTTTGCTGAATGAACTGAAACCCACAGTGCCTCCAACTTCATGCTTGAAAAATGGCTAGATAAATACCATGAAATTTTTGAAATTCCTATGACCAGGTGGCACTGGAGAAACATTGGATGTCCTGTTGCTGATCATGAGTATACCAGACAGTGCCTTGATTTACTGAGTTTCATGAAAATGGTGTAGAACAGAGATGCCAGAAATTTGGAGCCTGCTGAGTAGTGGGTCTAGAGCAGTGGTGGGGAGGTGTTTGATAAAACATCCGTGGTAGGGCCATGTGGATCTACCATTGGATTCCAAATGGCTTGTAACTGACATGGTGCAGCCAACAGACCCTTATATGTAAAGGCATCTTGTTATATGGAGAGTTTTCAGAGGAAAATTAAGAATCAGGTTGATATGGACAAGGGGGCAATGGGGCAAGCTGTGAGAGATAGGAGCCTAGTTGGTGCATTCTCTTGCAGACCCTGACCCACCACACGTGACAGAACTCCCTCCAGCACTGTGTCCCAGTTTAGCTCCTAGTATTTCGTGAAACAAATACCAAACTCACAGTGCAGCAGCAAAAACACCACAAAAAGTGGAAGAGGACTAAATGGCTTCACAGTCCACATGGGGAGACACTTAGTCCCCAGTGGCCTCAGTTTACCTACAAAGAGAGGATTCAGCACTGCTTCATCTTGTTCATTGGAAAATAAGAAACCATGTCCTCCAGGTCACATAGATGCAGACCCAGCTTTGATGGTCTCACTACAGAGGAAGCCAAATCTCCAGAAAACTACATATATTTCAAGTGTGGAAGCTCAGAGGCAGTTTCTCAAAAAGTTTTTAGGCCAGCAGAGCTCCATGTTTGTGGAGTGTTTACCCTGTCCCTTAGTTTTGGAAACTCCTCTACCACCTCCAAGGTTGTGAACTCCTGAGCATTTTCCATTCCAGATATGTATTCACTGATTTTGTAACTCTTCTCCTCTAATTGTTTCTTACTTGGGGTGAAGGTAATGTCAAGGCATTGTTCTGGATGAGAGCGGGAGGATATTTGTGCAGCATATATTTACATACACATTGGATTCATTTTCCAATTTTCCATTCGAAATACTGAATCCCTGACACTAACCCATACCTAGTAGACTCAGACTATTCATCCTAATATAATGGAGAAAATTAACCCAACACATTAGAAATACAAGTACTTCAGAGGAGACATGTTGTATAGTTGGACTTGACATTTGCATTATATAAGGTAGGAGTTATAAATCTAGTCAAATTTATTTGAAATATTCTCCATGTGTTTTAAACTTAACAAATATGTGAATTCTTGTTTTCTTTTTCTGTAGTCTATTCACACATGTATATTTATATGCGTACATAGAATCCTACCAGGTATCACACATACATTTTTGTGAGGTGGCTGTCTTGGCAGATACAAATTGTGAGAAGAGTTCACTCCTCCTAAATGCTGTTGGAAATGAAAATTCAACCTATAGGAGAGCGTCCTAGTAGAACAACATTATACATTAACTCATGTTCAGTAAAATAAATATTTTTGCATTTGTGGATGATACATATTTACTGCTGAATTTCGATTGGCATTTATATTGGTAATTTTTAATGTCTGTGAGTTGTGTGTGTGTGTGTGTGTGTGTGTGTGTGTGTGTGTGTATAGGTATAGATATAGATATAGATACACTCTCCAAATTTTTCAAAAAATGAAATATATGTGTCTAATATACACTCTCTAAATTCATTCATGTTCATGTATGTGGATTTATAATCCACTTTTCACAAGATTATAATCAGAAATATTCATCCACCTGAAATACATATTTGTTTCCTAGTACTGAAAACTAACTTCAGTGAATGGTGCATACAAATCCTAATTATTCTACAGTAACTGACCCAGTCTAACATCAATGCAAGTAGACTCCTATGGGACATGATATTTAATTTGTCATTCATTTGTATTCGACACTGGTACATTATTGTTTCTTCAGTTTTTGCACATCACAGGATATACATTTCATCCACAAGTTCACAAATTAATAAGCATTTGTTTCAACTTTAACCACTTCTTGCTTCAGAACACATGTATTGTCAGGGTTTCTTGATGGTCTTTTCATGAGACTTCTTTCCAAACACATTATTTTGAATTTCCATAATCATATTGAAGCAAAACTCACACACTCTTTATGATAAACCTAAACACAAATATTTCCATTACATATATACCTGGTTGGAATGAATGATTGTATATCAATATACGATTTCCTTTAATTTTTCAGATATCAGTTCAATTCATTATTTAAAGTTCAAAATTTATATTATTTATTCACAGTATGGTCTATTCATGCTTTTACTCTATGTTCCTAGAAACAGGGTACACCTCTTTGTACCCCCGATTCTCATTTTACATCTTCAATATATTGCTCCCAGAAATGGTGAAAGAAATACTCATGTCACCTCATTATCACAGTAATATTCTGGACAAAAAATGGAAAGGTCACACTTATGATTGTACCAAAGCCTAAATGGAAAGTGAACATGGATTTCTAAAAACTTCCATGTCCAGGTTGCCTAATGCTGTCAATTGTCAATCCTATTGGTGACTACATATTTGTTTTTTTCCTAATTTATATATTCAAACTCAACCCTGTTGAAAATGTCTAATTCTATCACTCACTTTATACTTTGCCTGATTTCGTAATGTTTCTATTGATATCTGCTTTTCTACATATTTTCCCCAGTTCAACATAGTGACTGACTCTTCATATGTGCTGACATTTACATTCACTCAACAACCGAAAGTCTATTGCTAAAGAACTTTTGGTCCAAATCCTATACTCACTCTTCTTCCTCAACCTACCGACTATCTTCCTAATCCTACTGAATATCCCTTTTTGACTGGATGTTCTCTTCTAAATTCAATCATCCAATGTACAAGGTCCTATGCCATTGTATATGGAATTATCTGAGGCATCTTTGCACAACATCATTCAAAGCTAAGTATCCCAATCAAGGGCAAAACCCTTCTGGGCTTCAAATCATACCTAGATTTCTGTTTTCCTAATTATATTTCACCTCTATATTCTTGTAAATATTGCAGGTTCCCAATACCATTATTCATCACACAGAATCACTCGTAATCCAAATCAAACCTGTTTTTAAACCCAAGTATACACTGTTCCCTCAATCATTTTACAGAAGTGCAGAGACAGAGTGGTTCTTACAATACAGGAAAGTTGGGGACCTTCAACCTGATGAGAACCTCAAATGTCCATGCACAAATGGTACCTGGAGAAGTTGTAGGCAGGTATGAAGCACCTGAGAGAGCAAAAGTCATTTTCCATGGCAAACAACCTGGTCAGGATGAAGGGATGTGTCTGAATCTGCCTCTCTCTCTTCTTATTGTACAGAAGATGGACCAAACCAGGGCTGAGTGGAGAGCTGTTCCCGGGTGCCAATGGTGATATACATTCTACCTTATGAAAGTGTCACAGGAAGTTCTGGCAACCTCCATCTTATGTTACCTTTGGAAGCAACTGTTAGGACAAAGTGGTTGCCAAGGCAGTGACCTCATTCAGTTCCAAAGAATGTGAAATACCTCATTTCCTTGGTGATGGAACTCTCTGAACTTGGTATCCAAGAAGCCAGACACCCAGAGGCAGTCCCAGTCCCAGTCCCAGTGGGCTCACTTGTTTGGATTTACCAAGGACAGAGTCAGTTTTCTTGGTACCTAATGATGTGAGGATGGCCAAATGCCAGGAGAGCTCTGAAGATGGACCTTTCCTGAGAAAACAGGTAGTGGCTAACCACTTTTTCCTGACATGTTCACAGAGTTGGTCAAGGAATCAAGATCTGAGAGAAGACAGGCCATTTCGGGGGAACATAGTATGGCCCACCAGTCAGAGGACACTCCGGATAGTCACAGACGTACTTGGGGGAAGGAGGTGCCTTTGTGGGAGAGGGTGTGGGTTTGTTGTTTTGTCTCATGTTCTGAGAATAGATAGAAAAGGCGGTTTGTTTGGTTTGGAGTGGACAGTTTCTAGTAAGTCATTTGACATGGCGAGTGTTTCTCTTTCTGTGTATCCCACTGTGTCCGTTGTTGTAGACATTAGAAAAGAGAATGCATTAATGGATGTGTCCTGTCTAGTATAAATCTTCCCATAATTCATCCTGCCCAATATATGAATGGACTGCAGCTTGTCTTATCAATGTGCAACACCTGCTATCTTTCTAAGTTGTTGTTTTCTTCCTGAATTCTGGCCACTCTCCAGAATAGGCTCATGGATTTGTGTCCAAAATATGTACCACCTCCAAGCTCTGTGACATGGCCATGTACTGGATAGCTGAAGAGAATGGCGAGCATCTCAAAAAACTCAGATATCAGTGTGACCAGGAAAGTCTCAGTGCAGAAACCCTGCTTTGGGCCTTTTGCTTACTTATTGTTGTGTTGCACTGAATGTCAGGAAGGTCTTTGCCTCAGGCCACCCCTTTGTGAAGCCTGAAGAAAACAGTTTTCAAATGGAAATGAATGGGCCTCACCTGTGGCTCTTTATCAGCCTCTTGGACCTGTGTGTGGCTGTGACTTAGATTCTCAGCACCTGATGGATCTTAAGAATGATCCCACGTGAGCTTCCAAAACCAAAATGGCAAAAAATACCATTCATTGTGGATGAAGTCTCTTGCCTTCCTCTGTTAGGTTCCTGCACTCCATCAAATGACAATAGGGATTCTTTGGGTCAAATGAGTTCTTCAAAGCCCTGCAGAGGTGCTTGTGTTTTCGCATGACTCTAAATCACCTAAAGAATCGATACCTAAAATCAGTAGGCCTCAAATTGGAGAAACAAAGAAGTATTAACGGCAGGCTTATTTGTTCGCTCCTGTTTCAGAGAAACGGTGTCCAGGCTACCCTGACTTTAGGCAAATGAGGGGCAAACGAGCTGATTTTGGACATTGTCTTGGGCTGCGCCCCTCATGGAAACCTCCAGCCAGAGGTTAAGATGATTGACTATATGGAATAAGATGAAGGCCATGTGGGAGTGTTTTGGTTTTAATTTTGGTCATTTGTGTTGCATTGGAAAAAATGACTGGGTCCACGTGAGCTTGAACTCTGGTGTGATTCCCCTTAGAGACTGGGTTTTGGAACTGAACTCAGAGAAGCATTGCCATGAATTTTGTTGGGATTTTAAGAGGCCACGCATGAAAGTCGCTCTTGGAAACTGAGACCTAGGCCCCGGGTGGATTTCCACAGAGGCCTGGGAATCTCAGCAAGGATATCACATGATTTTATTCTTAAAGAAATGGCAGCCATAGTTGAGAGTCAAAACACACATGGACCTCACATTGTAGACCTCAATGGGCCTGGCCTAATGTGACCTTTTGTCCACTCTTTGGGAAGCCGTGCCTGTGAGAGTTCTCCAGAGATTTCATTGAAATGAGCTTCCTCACCATTTAATGTTTGCTGAATGAACTGAAACCCACAGTGCCTCCAACTTCATGCTTGAAAAATGGCTAGATAAATACCATGAAATTTTTGAAATTCCTATGACCAGGTGGCACTGGAGAAATATTGGATGACCTGTTGCTGATCATGAGTATACCAGACAGTGCCTTGATTTACTGAGTTTCATGAAAATGGTGTAGAACAGAGATGCCAGAAATTTGGAGCCTGCTGAGTAGTGGGTCTAGAGCAGTGGTGGGGAGGTGTTTGATAAAACATCCGTGGTAGGGCCATGTGGATCTACCATTGGATTCCAAATGGCTTGTAACTGACATGGTGCAGCCAACAGACCCTTATATGTAAAGGCATCTTGTTATATGGAGAGTTTTCAGAGGAAAATTAAGAATCAGGTTGATATGGACAAGGGGGGAATGGGGCAAGCTGTGAGAGATAGGAGCCTAGTTGGTGCATTCTCTTGCAGACCCTGACCCACCACACGTGACAGAACTCCCACCAGCACTGTGTCCCAGTTTAGCTCCTAGTATTTCGTGAAACAAATACCAAACTCACAGTGCAGCAGCAAAAACACCACAAAAAGTGGAAGAGGACCAAATGGCTTCCCAGTCCACACGGGGAGACACTTAGTCCCCAGTGGCCTCAGTTTACCTACAAAGAGAGGATTCAGCACTGCTTCATCTTGTTCATTGGAAAATAAGAAACCATGTCCTCCAGGTCACATAGATGCAGACCCAGCTTTGATGGTCTCACTACAGAGGAAGCCAAATCTCCTGAAAACTACATATATTTCAAGTGTGGAAGCTCAGAGGCAGTTTCTCAAAAAGTTTTTAGGCCAGCAGAGCTCCATGTTTGTGGAGTGTTTACCCTGTCCCTTAGTTTTGGAAACTCCTCTACCACCTCCAAGGTTGTGAACTCCTGAGCATTTTCCATTCCAGATATGTATTCACTGATTTTGTAACTCTTCTCCTCTAATTGTGTCTTACTTGGGGTGAAGGTAATTTCAAGGCATTGTTCTGGATGAGAGCGGGAGGATATTTGTGCAGCATATTTTTACAAACACATTGGATTCATTTTCCAAATTTCCATTCGAAGTACTGAATCCCTGACACTAACCCATACCTAGTAGACTCAGACTATTCATCCTAATATAATGGAGAAAATTAGCCCAACACCTTAGAAATACAAGTACTTCAGAGGAGACATGTTGTATAGTTGGACTTGACATTTGCATTATATAAGGTAGGAGTTATAAATCTAGTCAAATTTATTTGAAATATTCTCCATGTGTTTTTAAGCTTAACAAATATGTGAATTCTTATTTCCCTTTTCTGTAGCCTATTCACACATGTATATTTATATGCATATATAGAATCCGACCAGGTATCACACGTACATTTTTGTGAGGTGGCTGTCTTGGCAGATACAAATTGTGAGAAGAGTTCACTCCTCCTAAATGCTGTTGGAAATGAAAATTCAACCTATAGGAGAGCGTCCTAGTAGAACAACATTATACATTAACTCATGTTCAGTAAAATAAATATTTTTGCATTTGTGGATGATACATATTTACTGATGAATTTCGATTGGCATTTATATTGGTACTTTTTAATGTCTGTGAGTGTTGTGTGTGTGTGTGTGTATATACAGATATAGATATAGATATACTCTGCAAATTTTTCAAAATATGAAATATATGTGTCTAATATACACTCTCTAAATTCATTCATGTTCATGTATGTGGATTTATAATCCACTTTGCACAAGATTATAATCAGAAATATTCATCCACCTGAAATACATATTTGTTTCCTAGTACTGAAAACTAACTTCAGTGAATGGTGCATACAAATCCTAATTATTCTACAGTAACTGACCCAGTCTAACATCAATGCAAGTAGACTCCTATGGGACATGATATGTAATGTGTCATTTATTTGTATTCGACACTGGTACATTATTGTTTCTTCAGTTTATGCACATCACAGGATATACATTTCATCCACAAGTTCACAAATTAATAAGCATTTGTTTCAACTTTAACCACTTCTTGCTTCAGAACACATGTATTGTCAGGGTATTCTTGACTGGTCTTTTCATGAGACTTCTTTCCAAACACATTATTTTGAATTTCCATAATCATTTTGAAGCAAAACTCACACACTCTTTATGATAAACCTAAACACAAATATTTCCATTACATATATACCTGGTTGGAATGAATGATTGTATATCAATATACGATTTCCTTTAATTTTTCAGATATCAGTTCAATTCATTATTTAAAGTTCAAAAAAGTTATATTATTTATTCACAGTATGGTCTATTCATGCTTTTACTCTATGTTCCTAGAAACAGGGTACACCTCTTTGTACCCCCGATTCTCATTTTACATCTTCAATATATTGCTCCCAGAAATGGTGAAAGAAATACTCATGTCACCTCATTATCACAGTAATATTCTGGACAAAAAATGGAAAGGTCACACTTATGATTGTACCAAAGCCTAAATGGAAAGTGAACATGGATTTCTAAAAACATCCATGTCCAGGTTGCCTAATGCTGTCAATTGTCAATCCTATTGGTGACTACATATTTGTTTTTTTCCTAATTTATATATTCAAACTCAACCCTGTTGAAAATGTCTAATTCTATCACTCACTTTATACTTTGCCTGATTTCGTAATGTTTCTATTGATATCTGCTTTTCTACATATTTTCCCCAGTTCAACATAGTGACTGACTCTTCATATGTGCTGACATTTACTTTCACTCAACAACCGAAAGTCTATTGCTAAAGAACTTTTGGTCCAAATCCTATACTCACTCTTCTTCCTAAACCTACCGACTATCTTCCTCATCCTACTGAATATCCCTTTTTGACTGGATGTTCTCTTCTAAATTCAATCATCCAATGTACAAGGTCCTATGCCATTGTATATGGAATTATCTGAGGCATCTTTGCAGAACATCATTCAAAGCTAAGTATCCCAATCAAGGGCAAAACCCTTCTGGGCTTCAAATCATACCTAGATTTCTGTTTTCCTACTTATATTTCACCTCTATATTCTTGTAAATATTGCAGGTTCCCAATACCATTATTCATCACACAGAATCACTCGTAATCCAAATCAAACCTGTTTTTAAACCCAAGTATACACTGTTCCCTCAATCATTTTACAGAAGTGCAGAGACAGAGTGGTTCTTACAATACAGGAAAGTTGGGGACTTTCAACCTGATGAGAACCTCAAATGTCCATGCACAAATGGTACCTGGAGAAGTTGTAGGCAGGTATGAAGCACCTGAGAGAGGAAAAGTCATTTTCCATGGCAAACAACCTGGTCAGGATGAAGGGATGTGTCTGAATCTGCCTCTCTCTCTTCTTATTGTACAGAAGATGGACCAAACCAGGGCTGAGTGGAGAGCTGTTCCCGGGTGCCAATGGTGATATGCATTCTACCTTATGAAAGTGTCACAGGAAGTTCTGGCAACCTCCATCTTATGTTACCCTTGGAAGCAACTGTTAGGACAAAGTGGTTGCCAAGACAGTGACCTCATTCAGTTCCAAAGAATGTGAAATACCTCATTTCCTTGGTGATGGAACTCTCTGAACTTGGTATCCAAGAAGCCAGACACCCAGAGGCAGTCCCAGTCCCAGTCCCAGTGGGCTCACTTGTTTGGATTTACCAAGGACAGAGTCAGTTTTCTTGGTACCTAATGATGTGAGGATGGCCAAATGCCAGGAGAGCTCTGAAGATGGACCTTTCCTGAGAAAACAGGTAGTGGCTAACCACTTTTTCCTGACATGTTCACAGAGTTGGTCAAGGAATCAAGATCTGAGAGAAGACAGGCCATTTCGGGGGAACATAGTATGGCCCACCAGTCAGAGGACACTCCGGATAGTCACAGACGTACTTGGGGGAAGGAGGTGCCTTTGTGGGAGAGGGTGTGGGTTTGTTGTTTTGTCTCATGTTCTGAGAATAGATAGAAAAGGCGGTTTGTTTGGTTTGGAGTGGACAGTTTCTAGTAAGTCATTTGACATGGCGAGTGTTTCTCTTTCTGTGTATCCCACTGTGTCCGTTGTTGTAGACATTAGAAAAGAGAATGCATTAATGGATGTGTCCTGTCTAGTATAAATCTTCCCATAATTCATCCTGCCCAATATATGAATGGACTGCAGCTTGTCTTATCAATGTGCAACACCTGCTATCTTTCTAAGTTGTTGTTTTCTTCCTGAATTCTGGCCACTCTCCAGAATAGGCTCATGGATTTGTGTCCAAAATATGTACCACCTCCAAGCTCTGTGACATGGCCATGTACTGGATAGCTGAAGAGAATGGCGAGCATCTCAAAAAACTCAGATATCAGTGTGACCAGGAAAGTCTCAGTGCAGAAACCCTGCTTTGGGCCTTTTGCTTACTTATTGTTGTGTTGCACTGAATGTCAGGAAGGTCTTTGCCTCAGGCCACCCCTTTGTGAAGCCTGAAGAAAACAGTTTTCAAATGGAAATGAATGGGCCTCACCTGTGGCTCTTTATCAGCCTCTTGGACCTGTGTGTGGCTGTGACTTAGATTCTCAGCACCTGATGGATCTTAAGAATGATCCCACGTGAGCTTCCAAAACCAAAATGGCAAAAAATACCATTCATTGTGGATGAAGTCTCTTGCCTTCCTCTGTTAGGTTCCTGCACTCCATCAAATGACAATAGGGATTCTTTGGGTCAAATGAGTTCTTCAAAGCCCTGCAGAGGTGCTTGTGTTTTCGCATGACTCTAAATCACCTAAAGAATCGATACCTAAAATCAGTAGGCCTCAAATTGGAGAAACAAAGAAGTATTAACGGCAGGCTTATTTGTTCGCTCCTGTTTCAGAGAAACGGTGTCCAGGCTACCCTGACTTTAGGCAAATGAGGGGCAAACGAGCTGATTTTGGACATTGTCTTGGGCTGCGCCCCTCATGGAAACCTCCAGCCAGAGGTTAAGATGATTGACTATATGGAATAAGATGAAGGCCATGTGGGAGTGTTTTGGTTTTAATTTTGGTCATTTGTGTTGCATTGGAAAAAATGACTGGGTCCACGTGAGCTTGAACTCTGGTGTGATTCCCCTTAGAGACTGGGTTTTGGAACTGAACTCAGAGAAGCATTGCCATGAATTTTGTTGGGATTTTAAGAGGCCACGCATGAAAGTCGCTCTTGGAAACTGAGACCTAGGCCCCGGGTGGATTTCCACAGAGGCCTGGGAATCTCAGCAAGGATATCACATGATTTTATTCTTAAAGAAATGGCAGCCATAGTTGAGAGTCAAAACACACATGGACCTCACATTGTAGACCTCAATGGGCCTGGCCTAATGTGACCTTTTGTCCACTCTTTGGGAAGCCGTGCCTGTGAGAGTTCTCCAGAGATTTCATTGAAATGAGCTTCCTCACCATTTAATGTTTGCTGAATGAACTGAAACCCACAGTGCCTCCAACTTCATGCTTGAAAAATGGCTAGATAAATACCATGAAATTTTTGAAATTCCTATGACCAGGTGGCACTGGAGAAATATTGGATGTCCTGTTGCTGATCATGAGTATACCAGACAGTGCCTTGATTTACTGAGTTTCATGAAAATGGTGTAGAACAGAGATGCCAGAAATTTGGAGCCTGCTGAGTAGTGGGTCTAGAGCAGTGGTGGGGAGGTGTTTGATAAAACATCCGTGGTAGGGCCATGTGGATCTACCATTGGATTCCAAATGGCTTGTAACTGACATGGTGCAGCCAACAGACCCTTATATGTAAAGGCATCTTGTTATATGGAGAGTTTTCAGAGGAAAATTAAGAATCAGGTTGATATGGACAAGGGGGGAATGGGGCAAGCTGTGAGAGATAGGAGCCTAGTTGGTGCATTCTCTTGCAGACCCTGACCCACCACACGTGACAGAACTCCCACCAGCACTGTGTCCCAGTTTAGCTCCTAGTATTTCGTGAAACAAATACCAAACTCACAGTGCAGCAGCAAAAACACCACAAAAAGTGGAAGAGGACCAAATGGCTTCCCAGTCCACACGGGGAGACACTTAGTCCCCAGTGGCCTCAGTTTACCTACAAAGAGAGGATTCAGCACTGCTTCATCTTGTTCATTGGAAAATAAGAAACCATGTCCTCCAGGTCACATAGATGCAGACCCAGCTTTGATGGTCTCACTACAGAGGAAGCCAAATCTCCTGAAAACTACATATATTTCAAGTGTGGAAGCTCAGAGGCAGTTTCTCAAAAAGTTTTTAGGCCAGCAGAGCTCCATGTTTGTGGAGTGTTTACCCTGTCCCTTAGTTTTGGAAACTCCTCTACCACCTCCAAGGTTGTGAACTCCTGAGCATTTTCCATTCCAGATATGTATTCACTGATTTTGTAACTCTTCTCCTCTAATTGTGTCTTACTTGGGGTGAAGGTAATTTCAAGGCATTGTTCTGGATGAGAGCGGGAGGATATTTGTGCAGCATATTTTTACAAACACATTGGATTCATTTTCCAAATTTCCATTCGAAGTACTGAATCCCTGACACTAACCCATACCTAGTAGACTCAGACTATTCATCCTAATATAATGGAGAAAATTAGCCCAACACCTTAGAAATACAAGTACTTCAGAGGAGACATGTTGTATAGTTGGACTTGACATTTGCATTATATAAGGTAGGAGTTATAAATCTAGTCAAATTTATTTGAAATATTCTCCATGTGTTTTTAAGCTTAACAAATATGTGAATTCTTATTTCCCTTTTCTGTAGCCTATTCACACATGTATATTTATATGCATATATAGAATCCGACCAGGTATCACACGTACATTTTTGTGAGGTGGCTGTCTTGGCAGATACAAATTGTGAGAAGAGTTCACTCCTCCTAAATGCTGTTGGAAATGAAAATTCAACCTATAGGAGAGCGTCCTAGTAGAACAACATTATACATTAACTCATGTTCAGTAAAATAAATATTTTTGCATTTGTGGATGATACATATTTACTGATGAATTTCGATTGGCATTTATATTGGTACTTTTTAATGTCTGTGAGTGTTGTGTGTGTGTGTGTGTATATACAGATATAGATATAGATATACTCTGCAAATTTTTCAAAATATGAAATATATGTGTCTAATATACACTCTCTAAATTCATTCATGTTCATGTATGTGGATTTATAATCCACTTTGCACAAGATTATAATCAGAAATATTCATCCACCTGAAATACATATTTGTTTCCTAGTACTGAAAACTAACTTCAGTGAATGGTGCATACAAATCCTAATTATTCTACAGTAACTGACCCAGTCTAACATCAATGCAAGTAGACTCCTATGGGACATGATATGTAATGTGTCATTTATTTGTATTCGACACTGGTACATTATTGTTTCTTCAGTTTATGCACATCACAGGATATACATTTCATCCACAAGTTCACAAATTAATAAGCATTTGTTTCAACTTTAACCACTTCTTGCTTCAGAACACATGTATTGTCAGGGTATTCTTGACTGGTCTTTTCATGAGACTTCTTTCCAAACACATTATTTTGAATTTCCATAATCATTTTGAAGCAAAACTCACACACTCTTTATGATAAACCTAAACACAAATATTTCCATTACATATATACCTGGTTGGAATGAATGATTGTATATCAATATACGATTTCCTTTAATTTTTCAGATATCAGTTCAATTCATTATTTAAAGTTCAAAAAAGTTATATTATTTATTCACAGTATGGTCTATTCATGCTTTTACTCTATGTTCCTAGAAACAGGGTACACCTCTTTGTACCCCCGATTCTCATTTTACATCTTCAATATATTGCTCCCAGAAATGGTGAAAGAAATACTCATGTCACCTCATTATCACAGTAATATTCTGGACAAAAAATGGAAAGGTCACACTTATGATTGTACCAAAGCCTAAATGGAAAGTGAACATGGATTTCTAAAAACATCCATGTCCAGGTTGCCTAATGCTGTCAATTGTCAATCCTATTGGTGACTACATATTTGTTTTTTTCCTAATTTATATATTCAAACTCAACCCTGTTGAAAATGTCTAATTCTATCACTCACTTTATACTTTGCCTGATTTCGTAATGTTTCTATTGATATCTGCTTTTCTACATATTTTCCCCAGTTCAACATAGTGACTGACTCTTCATATGTGCTGACATTTACTTTCACTCAACAACCGAAAGTCTATTGCTAAAGAACTTTTGGTCCAAATCCTATACTCACTCTTCTTCCTAAACCTACCGACTATCTTCCTCATCCTACTGAATATCCCTTTTTGACTGGATGTTCTCTTCTAAATTCAATCATCCAATGTACAAGGTCCTATGCCATTGTATATGGAATTATCTGAGGCATCTTTGCAGAACATCATTCAAAGCTAAGTATCCCAATCAAGGGCAAAACCCTTCTGGGCTTCAAATCATACCTAGATTTCTGTTTTCCTACTTATATTTCACCTCTATATTCTTGTAAATATTGCAGGTTCCCAATACCATTATTCATCACACAGAATCACTCGTAATCCAAATCAAACCTGTTTTTAAACCCAAGTATACACTGTTCCCTCAATCATTTTACAGAAGAGCAGAGACAGAGTGGTTCTTACAATACAGGAAAGTTGGGGACTTTCAACCTGATGAGAACCTCAAATGTCCATGCACAAATGGTACCTGGAGAAGTTGTAGGCAGGTATGAAGCACCTGAGAGAGGAAAAGTCATTTTCCATGGCAAACAACCTGGTCAGGATGAAGGGATGTGTCTGAATCTGCCTCTCTCTCTTCTTATTGTACAGAAGATGGACCAAACCAGGGCTGAGTGGAGAGCTGTTCCCGGGTGCCAATGGTGATATACATTCTACCTTATGAAAGTGTCACAGGAAGTTCTGGCAACCTCCATCTTATGTTACCCTTGGAAGCAACTGTTAGGACAAAGTGGTTGCCAAGACAGTGACCTCATTCAGTTCCAAAGAATGTGAAATACCTCATTTCCTTGGTGATGGAACTCTCTGAACTTGGTATCCAAGAAGCCAGACACCCAGAGGCAGTCCCAGTCCCAGTCCCAGTGGGCTCACTTGTTTGGATTTACCAAGGACAGAGTCAGTTTTCTTGGTACCTAATGATGTGAGGATGGCCAAATGCCAGGAGAGCTCTGAAGATGGACCTTTCCTGAGAAAACAGGTAGTGGCTAACCACTTTTTCCTGACATGTTCACAGAGATGGTCAAGGAATCAAGATCTGAGAGAAGACAGGCCATTTCGGGGGAACATAGTATGGCCCACCAGTCAGAGGACACTCCGGATAGTCACAGACGTACTTGGGGGAAGGAGGTGCCTTTGTGGGAGAGGGTGTGGGTTTGTTGTTTTGTCTCATGTTCTGAGAATAGATAGAAAAGGCGGTTTGTTTGGTTTGGAGTGGACAGTTTCTAGTAAGTCATTTGACATGGCGAGTGTTTCTCTTTCTGTGTATCCCACTGTGTCCGTTGTTGTAGACATTAGAAAAGAGAATGCATTAATGGATGTGTCCTGTCTAGTATAAATCTTCCCATAATTCATCCTGCCCAATATATGAATGGACTGCAGCTTGTCTTATCAATGTGCAACACCTGCTATCTTTCTAAGTTGTTGTTTTCTTCCTGAATTCTGGCCACTCTCCAGAATAGGCTCATGGATTTGTGTCCAAAATATGTACCACCTCCAAGCTCTGTGACATGGCCATGTACTGGATAGCTGAAGAGAATGGCGAGCATCTCAAAAAACTCAGATATCAGTGTGACCAGGAAAGTCTCAGTGCAGAAACCCTGCTTTGGGCCTTTTGCTTACTTATTGTTGTGTTGCACTGAATGTCAGGAAGGTCTTTGCCTCAGGCCACCCCTTTGTGAAGCCTGAAGAAAACAGTTTTCAAATGGAAATGAATGGGCCTCACCTGTGGCTCTTTATCAGACTCTTGGACCTGTGTGTGGCTGTGACTTAGATTCTCAGCACCTGATGGATCTTAAGAATGATCCCACGTGAGCTTCCAAAACCAAAATGGCAAAAAATATCATTCATTGTGGATGAAGTCTCTTGCCTTCCTCTGTTAGGTTCCTGCAATCCATCAAATGACAATAGGGATTCTTTGGGTCAAATGAGTTCTTCAAAGCCCTGCAGAGGTGCTTGTGTTTTCGCATGACTCTAAATCACCTAAAGAATCGATACCTAAAATCAGTAGGCCTCAAATTGGAGAAACAAAGAAGTATTAAAGGCAGGCTTATTTGTTCGCTCCTGTTTCAGAGAAACGGTGTCCAGGCTACCCTGACTTTAGGCAAATGAGGGGCAAACGAGCTGATTTTGGACACTGTCTTGGGCTGCGCCCCTCATGGAAACCTCCAGCCAGAGGTTAAGATGATTGACTATATGGAATAAGATGAAGGCCATGTGGGAGTGTTTTGGTTTTAATTTTGGTCATTTGTGTTGCATTGGAAAAAATGACTGGGTCCACGTGAGCTTGAACTCTGGTGTGATTCCCCTTAGAGACTGGGTTTTGGAACTGAACTCAGAGAAGCATTGCCATGAATTTTGTTGGGATTTTAAGAGGCCACGCATGAAAGTCGCTCTTGGAAACTGAGACCTAGGCCCCGGGTGGATTTCCACAGAGGCCTGGGAATCTCAGCAAGGATATCACATGATTTTATTATTAAAGAAATGGCAGACATAGTTGAGAGTCAAAACACACGTGGACCTCACATTGTAGACCTCAATGGGCCTGGCCTAATGTGACCTTTTGTCCACTCTTTGGGAAGCCGTGCCTGTGAGAGTTCTCCAGAGATTTCATTGAAATGAGCTTCCTCACCATTTAATGTTTGCTGAATGAACAAAAACCCAGAGTGCCTCCAACTTCATGGTTGAAAAATGGCTAGATAAATACCATGAAATTTTTGAAATTCCTATGACCAGGTGGCACTGGAGAAACATTGGATGTCCTGTTGCTGATCATGAGTATACCAGACAGTGCCTTGATTTACTGAGTTTCATGAAAATGGTGTAGAACAGAGATGCCAGAAATTTGGAGCCTGCTGAGTAGTGGGTCTAGAGCAGTGGTGGGAAGGTGTTTGATAAAACATCCGTGGTAGGGCCATGTGGATCTACCATTGGATTCCAAATGGCTTGTAACTGACATGGTGCAGCCAACAGACCCTTATATGTAAAGGCATCTTGTTATATGGAGAGTTTTCAGAGGAATATTAAGAATCAGGTTGATATGGACAAGGGGGCAATGGGGCAAGGTGTGAGAGATAGGAGCCTAGTTGGTGCATTCTCTTGCAGACCCTGACCCACCACACGTGACAGAACTCCCTCCAGCACTGTGCCCCAGTTTAGCTCCTAGTATTTCGTGAAACTAATACCAAACTCACAGTGCAGCAGCAAAAACACCACAAAAAGTGGAAGAGGACCAAATGGCTTCACAATCCACACAGGGAGACACTTAGTCCCCAGTGGCCTCAGTTTACCTACAAAGAGAGGATTCAGCACTGCTTCATCTTGTTCATTGGAAAATAAGAAACCATGTCCTCCAGGTCACATAGATGCAGACCCAGCTTTGATGGTCTCACTACAGAGGAAGCCAAATCTCCAGAAAACTACATACATTTCAAGTGTGGAAGCTCAGAGGCAGTTTCTCAAAAAGTTTTTAGGCCAGCAGAGCTCCATGTTTGTGGAGTGTTTACCCTGTCCCTTAGTTTTGGAAACTCCTCTACCACCTCCAAGGTTGTGAACTCCTGAGCATTTTCCATTCCAGATATGTATTCACTGATTTTGTAACTCTTCTCCTCTAATTGTGTCTTACTTGGGGTGAAGGTAATGTCAAGGCATTATTCTGGATGAGAGCGGGAGGATATTTGTGCAGCATATTTTTACATACACATTGGATTCATTTTCCAAATTTCCATTCGAAGTACTGAATCCCTGACACTAACCAATACCTAGTAGACTCAGACTATTCATCCTAATATAATGGAGAAAATTAGCCCAACACCTTAGAAATACAAGTACTTCAGAGGAGACATGTTTTATAGTTGGACTTGACATTTGCATTATATAAGGTAGGAGTTATAAATCTAGTCAAATTTATTTGAAATATTCTCCATGTGTTTTTAAGCTTAACAAATATGTGAATTCTTATTTCCCTTTTTTGTAGCCTATTCACACATGTATATTTATATGCATATATAGAATCCTACCAGGTATCACACGTACATTTTTGTGAGGTGGCTGTCTTGGCAGATACAAATTGTGAGAAGAGTTCACTCCTCCTAAATGCTGTTGGAAATGAAAATTCAACCTATAGGAGAGCGTCCTAGTAGAACAACATTATACATTAACTCATGTTCAGTAAAATAAATATTTTTGCATTTGTGGATGATACATATTTACTGATGAATTTCGATTGGCATTTATATTGGTACTTTTTAATGTCTGTGAGTGTTGTGTGTGTGTGTGTGAATATACAGATATAGATATAGATATACTCTCCAAATTTTTCAAAATATGAAATATATGTGTCTAATATACACTCTCTAAGTTCATTCATGTTCATGTATGTGGATTTATAATCCACTTTTCACAAGATTATAATCAGAAATATTCATCCACCTGAAATACATATTTGTTTCCTAGTACTGAAAACTAACTTCAGTGAATGGTGCATACAAATCCTAATTATTCTACAGTAACTGACCCAGTCTAACATCAATGCAAGTAGACTCCTATGGGACATGATATGTAATTTGTCATTCATTTGTATTCGACACTGGTACATTATTATTTCTTCAGTTTTTGCACATCATAAGATATACCTTTGCCAAGGCAGTGACCTCATTCAGTTCCAAAGAATGTGACATACCTCATTTCCTTGGTGATGGAACTCTCTGAACTTTGTATCCAAGGAGCCAGGCACCCAGAGGCAGTTTCAGTCCCAGTCCCAGTGGGCTCACTTGTTTGGATTTAGCAAGGATAAAGTCAGTCATTCTTGGTTCCTACTGAAGTGAGGATTACCAAATGCCTGGAGAGCTCTGAAGAGGGAACTTTCCTGAGAAAGCAGGTAGTAGCTCTCCATTTTTTCCTTACAACTTTACAGAGTTCGCCAAGGAAAACAGATCTGAGAGAGGACAGGCCATTTCAGAAGAACAGAGTATGGCCACCAGTCAGAGGACACTCTGGTTAGTCACACAGCTACTTGGGGAAGGAGGTGCCTTTTTGGGAGTGGGTGTGGGTTTGTGGTTTGTCTCATGTTCTGAAAATAGGTAGGAATGGCGGTTTGTTTGTTTTGGAGTGAACTGTTTCTGGTAAGTCGTTTGACGAGGTGAGTGTTTCCATGTCTGTGTATCCCACTGTGCCTGTGGTAGTAGACATGAGAAAAGAGAATGCAGCAATGGATGTGTCATGTCTAGTATAAAGCTTCCCAGCATTCATCCTGCCCAATTTATGAATGGAGTGTGGCTTGCCTTATGCACGGGCAACACCTAATACCTTCCTAAGTCCCTGTTTTCTTCCTGAATTCTGGCCACTCTCTAGAATAGGCTCATGGTTATGTGTCCAAGATACGTACCAAATCCAAGGTCTTTGACATGGCCATGTACTGGATACCTGAATGGAATGGCCAGCATCTCAGAAAACTCAGATATCAGTGTGACCAGGAAAGTCTCAGTGGAGATACCCTGCTTTGGGCCTTTGCTTACCTATTGTTCTGTTGCCCTGAATATCAGAAAGGTCTATGTCTCATGCAACCCCTTTGTTAAGCCTGAAGAAAACAGTTTTCAAATGGAAATGAATGTGCATCACCTCTGGCTCTTTGCTTAATTTCATTGGAAAACGATGTGTCTGATTCAGGCCCTTTGCCCTGTTTTAGGCTGTGACTTAGATTCTCAGCACCTGATGGATGTAAAGAAAGATCCCATATGTGCATCTAAACCAAAATGGAAAAACGTTCAATCAATGTGCATGAAGTATATTGCCTTCCTTTGTTAGGTTTCTGAAATCCATCATGTCAGAATAGGGATCCTTTGGGTGAAATGAGTTCTTCAAATCTTTGCAGAGGTGCTTGGCTTTTCTCATGACTCCAATTCACAAAAAGAATCTAGACCCCACAGTCAGAGAGGCTCAAATTGGAGAAGCGAAGCAGTATTAAGGGCAGGCCTATTTGATCACTCCTGGTTCACAGGAAGGGTGTCCAAGAAACCCTGTCATTCGGCAAATGAGGGGCAAGGGAGCTTATTTTGGACACTGTCTTGGGATGTGCCTCTCATGAAAACCTCCATCCAGATGTTATGATGAGTATCTTTATGGTAGAAGATGAGGGCCATGTAGGAGTGTTTTGGTTATAATTGTGGTCATTTGTGTGGCAGTTGGAAGAGATGACTGGGTCCACCTGGGCATGAATTCTGCTGTGATTCCCCTTAGCGACTGAGTTCTGGAACTG
Organism: Callospermophilus lateralis; assembly: GCF_048772815.1. NCBI lineage: Eukaryota > Metazoa > Chordata > Mammalia > Rodentia > Sciuridae > Callospermophilus > Callospermophilus lateralis. Next base: position 70,997 of record NW_027512401.1, on the reverse strand, counting down.
ACCTCAGAGAAGTATTGACATGAGTTGTGTGGGGATTTTAGGAGGCCAGGAATGAGAGTTGCCATTGGGAACCTGGGATCAAGGCCCAGAGTGGCTTTCCACAGAACACTGCGAATCACAGCCAGGATATTACATGATTTTATTCTGAAAGACTTGGCAGGCATAATTGAGATTCAAAACACACTTGGACCTCGCTTTGTAGACCTCAATGGGCCTGGCTTCATGTGACTTTTTGGCCACTCTTTGGGTAGACTTGCCTGTGAGTGTGCTCCAGAGATTTCCCTGAAATTAGCTTCCTCACCATTTAATGGTTCCTGAATGAATTGAAACCAACATTGCCTCCAAATGCATCTGTGAAAAAATGCTAGATAATTACAAAGAAATTTTAGAAATTCCGATGACCAGCTGGCACTGGAGGACCTTTGATGTCCTGTTGATGATCATGAGTATACCAGACAGGGCCTTGATTGACTGGGTTTCATGAAAATGGTGTAGAACAGAGATGCCAGTAAGTTGGGGCCTGGTAAGTAGTGGGCCTAGAGCTGTGTTATGCAAATGTGTGATAAAACATCTGTGGTGGGGCCATGTGGATCTTCCATTGGCTTCCAAATGGCTGTGACTGACATGGTGCAACCATCACACCCATATATGTAAAGGCATATTTTTATATGGAGAGGTTTCAGAGCAATGTTCAGTATCATGTTGTAATTGTCAAGGGGGCAAGCTACTTGAGATAGAACCCTGGTTGGTGCATTCTCCTGGAGACCCTGCCAACCACACCTGACAGAACTCCCTTCAGCACTGTGTCCCATTTGAACTCATTGTATTTCATGAAGCTAATACCAAACTCCCAGTGCAGCAGCAAGAAACACCACGAAAATTTGAGGATGACCATTGGTTTCACAGTCCACACGGGAAGACCCTTAGCCCTCAGTGGCCAAAGTTTACCTACAAAAAGAGAATTCATCAATGCTGCCTCATTTTTATTTGAAAATAAGTAACCATTTCCTCCAGGTCACATAGATGCAGATCCAGCTTTGATGGTTTCACTACAAATAAAGCTAAAGCTCCTGACAACAACATATATTTCAAGTGCCCAACCTCAGAGGCAGATTCTCAAAAAGTCTTTTGGCCAGCAGAGCTCCATGTTTGTGGAGTGTTTACCCTGTCTCTTACTTTTGGAAACTCCTCTACCACCTCCAAAGATGTGAAATCTGGAGCATTTTCCATTCTAGATATGTATTCACAGATTTTCTAACTCTTCTCCTCTAATTGTGTCTTACTTGGGGCGAAGGTAATGTCAAGGCATTGTTCTGGAGGAGAGTGGGAAGATTTTTCCGTAGCATATATTTGCATACACATTGGATTCAGTGTCCTATTTTCAATTCAAAATACTGAATACCTGACTCTAACCCATACCCTACCAGACTCTGACTACTAATCCTAATATGATGGAGAAAAATAACCCATAAAGAATAGAAATACAAGCAGTTCAGAGTAGGCATGGTGTATAGATGGACTTGCCTTTTGCATGATACAGAGTTGGAGTTATAAATCTAGTCAATTGTTTGTTGAAATAGTTGTCCTAGTATTTTTAAGGTTAACAAATATGTGAATTCCTGTCTCCCTTTCTCTGTATTCTTATATTCACATATAGATTCCTATCTGGTACCACACGCACATTCTTGTGAGGTGGCTGACTTGGCAGATACAAATTGTTAGAAGAGATCACTCCTACTAAACCCTGTTGGAACTGAATATTCAACCTATGGGTGAGCTTGCTAGTTGAACAGCATTATACATAAATCCATGTTCAGTAAAATGAATATTTTTAGATCTGTGGATGGTATATATTTTATAATGAATTTTGATTGACATATATATTGCTACTTTTTTGTCTGTGTGTGTGTTTTATGTATATGTATATATATGTATATATATGTATATATATATATATATATATATATATATATATATATATACACTCTCCAGATTTTTCAAAATATGAAATATATGTGTCTTATATTCACTCCCTAAATTCATTCATGTTCATGTATGTGGATTTATAATCAACTATTCACAAGATTATTCTCAGAAATATTCATCCACCTGAAATTTGCCCAGTGCTCTCAAATGTCAATCCTATTTGTGACTACATATTTGTTTCTTCCTAAGATTATATATTTAAACTCAACCCTGTTCAAAATGTCTAATCCTATCACTCACTTTATACTCTGCCTGATTTTGTAATGTCTATATTGATATATGCTTTCCTACATATTTTCCCCAGTTCATCATTGTGACTGACTCTTCACCTGTGCTGACATTTACATTCACTCTCTAATCGAAATCCTATTGCTAAGAAACTTTTGTTCCAAATCTTATACTCACCCTTCTTCCTAAACTTATTGACTATCTTCGTAATGCTACAGACTATCCCTTTTTGACTGGATGTTCTCTTCTACATTTAATCATCCAAGTAAATGTGTTGCGAGCTTCAGAGGAGGAGACTACCAACAGACTATCTCATGCAACATCAAACGGTTTATTGGGTGTCCAGCAGGCTGGGGTTCAGAGCTCACCTGAATAGAGCAGATAGCCCTGAGAATAGCTGAAGTAGAGCTTATATACTTTCCCTGGAGAGGGAAGGGAGGGAATTGTATTGATGGGTCAGGGCGAGTGGGCGGTTTGCATGCAACTGGGAGAGGGAGTACATTCTGCAATTTGGCAGCTGGGGATAGAACATTCTGGGAACAAGTTTTGCAAACATTTCTCAAGATTTCAACAGTGTTCTGTTAAGCATACAGAAAAACAAGATGTGACAAGTACCTATTTTATTAATATTTCATTCCCCACTTCTTCTTCTGGCTAATTTTAATCATAAAAATGATCATTGGAGGGTGTCACATTCAATGTCTGCTAGTGGGGTATTACCATAAGTTTAACTCGTCCAATTTGAGCCTGGAGAAAAGACATTACACGGTTGAGCAAACAGGGTTTTATAGTTATCAATAATATGAGGATTATTATTGGACCGGCCAGGGTTGATAAAAACGTAGTTAACCAGGGGGACTGTGTGAACCAAGACTCAAGCCACCCTTTTTGGGCCTCTCTCACTTGTTGATGCTCTTCAAGGTGTCTTTTAAATTTACTCATAGATTTTATTACAACTCCAGTATAGTCAGCATAAAAACAACATTCTTCCCTCAATGCAGCACAAAGGCCCCCTTCTCTAATGAAGAGAAGGTCCAACCCTCAACTGTTCTGTAAAACAACTTCAGAGAGAGAGGTTAAAGTTTCATGCAAAGCCCTGAAGGAGGTTTCTAATATCTTACTTTTGCTCTATTGCTGCTTCTAATTGGGTCATCTTTTGTGTCCCATGGACAATGCCACTGGTTCCTCTGCCCACCCGTGCAGCAACTCCTATTCCTAATAGGATGGCTAAAGTGAGGGATATATGTTCCCAGTGGAACCGGTTGTATGCCCCCCCTATTTGATCCTCAAATGAACCTGCGTCATGATAGAGCACTCTGGGAAACATCTGCACCATTACACAAATTATCACATATCTTGATCATTTCATGAAAACATAAACGATGTTTAAGTATATAGAATTATGCTGTTGTAGGCACTGACAAAGCAAGGCACCTAAGATAGCACTCAAGAGAGGGAAACAGTCCTATTTGGTTGCAACCGGATTCAGAGGGCATTGCTTCTATTGTAATCAATTAATCCCCTGAAACTCAAGTTTAGGTAGTTTCAGAAATTTGTACCCAACATATAAGGCATGGGGCTCAGAAGTTCACAGTCTTCAGAAGTTTAAAAAAGCAGTATTTGTTTCTGTTTTTCCTTCTGTTCTGGGCAAGTTAACTTTTCAAGGACACCTGGGAGGAGGAGAGCTTTTTCTTCCCTTTCTTATTTTCCCCCTGCCAGCTGTTACCATGGAGCCCGGTTGGTAATTTCTTTATCTTAGAAATGTAGCCATCTCTGTGAAGCCCCAGCTGAAGGCCAGAGGACTTGTTCACATATTTTGTGAAAAACTAGTTAGAGGTTGTCTAGCTTAGAAGTACTGAGATTTTTAGCCAGTGGCCAAGTAGAACAGGGCAATACAAAAGAGAATGTTTATCTACATTAAAGTCTTTATTGGGACTCTTTGGCTGAAAGTTCAAAACTCAGCCATGGTGAAGACTTCTGAAGAAGGTCATTTAAGACTTTTCTGTGGACCTGGTACAGAGGGGGAAAGACGGGGAAGTTGGGGCTGAGAGCACCTCCGAGGATCTGAGAATGAGGGAAAAGAGAGATGTAAAAGAATAATGCGAAAGGGTATTTGGAATTTCCTAGCAGCAAACTTGAGCAGTAGATCAGGTAGAGCAGAGTGAAAGACGGGAGTGAGGATCCCAAAATTCTGTGAGGGACTTTAAAATTTTAGTAACCTGTTTTCAGTGATGACAAAGCAACTTTAAAGGCCAATTATATTACATCTTGGATATGGGTCTCAGGGCTCTCCTCAGCTCGTTTGAGCATTGGGTTAGCTGGTAAGAGGACCTGGTGGGACCCGGTGAGGGCACTGACAGGAGATGAGAGGAATGAGTCGGTGGAGCGGTACCTATGTACCTGCTACCTCAGCAAGGGGGCTATGGTCAGAGAACTGGTGGAGCTTTGGGTTTCTGATCTAGTTATTGGAGGGGAGAAATCAAGTTGCTGAGATGGGAGTGACAGCAGAGGGTCTGGAGGAGAAGGCTGAGGATAATGATCTATTGGAGAAGCATAGTTCAGGATGTGAGTGAAGGAGGGAATAGGCTTCCACATAGGGGAATTTCCTTTCACTCTTTTGAGCACTTGCAGAAGTCAAAAAGGTCATGCAAAATTTGAGGATCTAGAGACCCCTCTGGGTGCCATAGTTTTTGGTTGTCTAATTGGTAATGTGGCCAATGCTGTGTACTGAATTTGATGAAGAATTGGGGTTCCATCAGGCAGCCCCTGTATGCACACATTCCCATGACATACAGAAAAAGTCGGCTTTTCCCCCACACAGCCGTTACTCTTTGTGGCTTTGATAGTCTGCCAGGCAAACTTAGTAATCTAGACTAGCCAACCTGCATCTGGCTTGCGTGTCCCTACATCCATAATGTTTGTTTCTATTATCTATGGTACAGAAGGGATTTAATGGTATTTTAGTGGGATCCTCTTCATCAGTGATATCACAATAGGAAATACCTATAGCCAGCTAACAAATGTCTGGGTGGAGAGATGGCCACCAGGTCCCTAAGGGGGCTGTATGCGAGATAGACCATACTTCTTTTCCAGTAGGATTTGTGATCAGCCATCACTGCTTAATGGGCTGATGAGGGTTAGGACTACTTGTAGCCAAGGGGAGAGTATATAACCTTATTCACATTGCGAATACACAATTTGAAACTCTTACCAGTCTTTTTCAGTTTCCAGAAAGATTCTGTACAGGGAGCAGGCTTGATATGAGAGGCATGGATCCTGGTAGTGATTCTGTTTACGTTTACCACTGTAGGTGTTATAATAGCACCTGGTATGGTCCTTTTCAGCGGGGTACCAGGGATGACACCTGATATCATCTTACATAGATGAAATCTCTTACTTGATATGGATGTGGAATCCCCTGGTTCCCAGTTGGGTAGGCAGTGGCCAGCTGTTTTCACAGGTATTACTGAGTTCTTTCAAGATCTTTAAGTCTGTCAAGCAAGGGGGTGTGGAAAGGATCTTTAGGTCTTACAGTTGGGCTTAGGTCCCCTACTGGAGGAGGGCCACCATAAAGAATTTCACACGTGGTAAGGTTACTCAAAGAAACAAAGGGATTTTTTCTTGCATGAAACATTGCATAAGGCAGGAGCATAGTCCAATCCTATGCTGGTCTCCAAGCTTAATTTCGTTAAGGTCTCTTTAATGGTTCTATTCATTCTTTCTACTTGTCTTGAACTCTGTGGTCTATAAGCACAATTTAACTTCCAATTAATCCCCAGGTTCCTGGCTAACCCCTGACTTACCTGGGCCATGAACATCGGTCCATTGTCAGATCCTATTACCGGCTTAGCTTCCTCCAATGGTAGAGAGGCTTAGTCAGCAGCAGCGGAATCACTTAGAGTGTGTTGTGTGTTAGGGGACGAGGGCAGGGGATAAGGAGGGGGAGAAGAGTCCAGTAGAGTCAAATCTGTGACTCAGGGAGAACAGAGGGTGGAGGAGGAGGAGGTTGAGAGGGTTTGAGAGATCATGGGGGAAGGAGTAGGAGCAGAGGTAGGGGCAAGGAAAGGCTTCACCCATGGAGGAGGAGATTTGCAGAGGTCCTGCCAAGTTAAGATATATGGCTGTTGATCCGGATGGCTATGTGGCGCTGGCTGAAAGACAATACCTCTGACTTTTTAAATTAGTGGGAAGTAGAAAGATCCTTCTAGGGGCCATACGACTCCAAAGATGGGCCATTCTGAGGCACAGAGATTCTGCCAGGTCCAGCGTTTTACTAAAAAAAGAAAGATTCTGAGCCCTTAAGCGGACTTTGGTCCAGTGATCAAGGGTCAGGGACAGAGGCATTGACGTGCTCTGTTCCATAATGAAAGTTCCACAAACAGTAAAAGCAAGGACACACGACACAGATAAGACAAGACCATAAAGACAGGAAATGAACGTCCAACACTGAGACCAGGAATGAGTAGCCGGCAAAACCCAATGGTATGGCAACAACGAATCTAAAAGAAAATATCACTGAGTCGAGAAGACTATTGTTCCTTGATTTCCCGAGTTCTCTGCGGGGTCCTCCAGAGAGGTGCCCTTTGTCTCTGTGACACGTCTCTCAGCCACCGTCGGAGAGAGCCCAGGCTCTTCATCGCCAGCAATTTTGCCAAGCCCTAACAAGAAACCTGAAACCGGAAAGAGGCGCCTTACTTGCTCCAAGAGGAGCCCGTTGGGGTCTCTCCTCCGCCACTGCTGGAACTCGGTGGAACCTCAATATGTAAAGGTCAGGCGAGTGTCAGAGGAAGATACTATCAAGAGACTGTCTCATGCAACAGCAAAGGGTTTATTTGTGGTCCAGCATGCTGGAGCTCAGAGCTAAATTAAATAGAGCAGAGACCTCTGAGAACAGCTTAAGCAGAGCTTATATACTTTCCTTGGAGATGGAAGAGAGGGAAGTTTAGTGATGGGTAAGGGCGAGTGGGCGGTTTGCATGACACCGAGTGAGGGAGTACATTCTGCAGTTCGGCTGTTGGGAACAGTACATTCTAGAACAAGATTAGCAAACATTTCTCAAGATTTCAAAAGTGTTTTGTTAAGCATACAGAAAAACAGGAAGTGACAAGTACCTATTTTATTAATTTTATTAACCTTTCACTACCGACTATGCCTTTTTGACTTGATGTTCCTTCTACATTAATTCATGCAACGTACAAGGTGCTATGCCATTGTATATCGATTTATCTGAGACAACTCTGCAGAACGTAATTCAACACCACGTATCCCTATCAAGGGCCCAATGCCCTTCTGGGCTTCAAATCAGACTTAGATTTCTTTTTTCATACATATATTTCACCTATATATTCTTCTACACATAGCAAGTTCTCAATACGATCATTCATCCAGCAAAATGATTTCTAACCCAAATCGATCATGTTTTTAACCATAACCGGACACTGTTCCCTCAATCTAACTTTACAGAAGAGCAGGGAAGGAGTTGATATTACAATACAGAAATGTAGAAAAACTTCCACCTGCTGAGAACCTCAAAGGTCCATGCAGAAATGATCCCTGGAGAAGATGTAGGAAGCAATAAAGGACCTGAGTAACCAAAAGTCATCTTCCATGGCAAACAACCCGGTCAGGATAAAAGGTTGTGTCTGAATCAGATTTTTTTTTAATGTAGAGATCATGGACCAAACCAGGCCTGTGTGGAGATCTATTCCTGGGTGCCTTTGGTTGATATACCATTCTAACTTGTGAAAATGTCACAGGAAGTAGGGGCAGCCTCAATCTCTTGGGACCCTTGGAAGCAACAGTTAGGACAAAGTGGCTGCCAAGACAGTGCCCTCATTCAGTTCACGAAGGAAGTGACCTCACCTCACTTTCTTCGTGATGGAACTCTCTGAACGTGGGATCCAGGAAGCCAGGCACACAGAGCCAATCCAAGTCCCAGTCCCAGTGGTCTCACTTGTTTGGATTTACCAAGGACAGGGTCAGTATTTTTTGGTACCTACAGATGTGACGAAGGCCAAATGCCAGGAAAGCTCGGATGCAGGGTTTTTCATGAGAAAGCAGGTAGTTGCTCACCGTTGGCTCCTAAGAAGTTCACAGAGTTGGCCAAGGAGACAAGATCTGAGACAGGAAAGGCCATTTTGGGGGAACATATTATGGCCCACAAGTCAGAGGACACTCTGGATATTCACAGACCTACTTAGGGGAAGGAGGTGCCTTTGTGGGTGTGGTTGTGGGTTTGTGGTTTTGTCTCATTTTCTGAGAATAGGTAGGACAGTCGGTTTGTTTCATTTGAAGTGGACTGTTTCTAGTAAGTCTTTTCACAGGGCGAGTGTTTCTATGTCTGTGTATTCCACTGTTTCCGTGGTTGTAGACATTAGAAAAGAGAATTCATCAATGGATATGTCGTGTCTAGTAGAAAGCTTCTCAGCATTCATATTGCCCCGTTTTTGAATGGACTGTAGCTTGCCTTATCGATGAGCAACACCTGCTACCTTCCTAAGTTTCTATTTTCGTCCTGAATTCCGGCCAATCTCAAGAATAGGCCCATGGTTTTGTGTCCAAGATATGTACCACCTCCAAGCTCTGTGACATGGCCATGTACTGGATAGCTGTAGGTGATGGCGAGCATCTCAGAAAACTCAGATATCAGTGTGACCAGGAAAGTCTCAGAGGAGAAATCCTGCTTTGGGCCTTTTGCTTACCTATTGTTCTGTTGCCCTGAATGTCAGGAAGGTCTTTGCCTCAGGCCACCCCTTTGTGAAGCCTGAAGAAAACAGTTTTCAAATGGAAATGAATGGGCATACCTGTGGCACTTTCCTTAATTTTTTTGGAAAGGGATGTGTCTGAATCAGGCCCTTGGCCCTGTGTGTGGCTGTGGCTTAGATTCTCAGCACCTGATGGATCTAAAGAAAGTTACCATGTGTGCATCCAAAAGAAAATTCGCCAAAAGAACAATTATTGGGATGAAGTCTCTCGACTTCCTCTGTAAGGTTCCTGACCTCCATCAAGTGAGAATGGGATCCTTTGGGTCAAAAGAGTTCTACAAAACCTGCAGAGGCTAGCCCATTGTGCTTGGGTTTTCTCATGACTAAAATTCACATAAAGAATCTAAAACCCACAGACAGTAGTCCTCAAATTGGAGCAGTATTAATGGCAGGCCTATTTGATCACTTGTGGTTCACAGGATGGGTGTCCAGGCCACCTTGACTTTAGGCAAATGAGGGGCAAAGGAGCTTATTTGGGACACTGTCTTGGTCTGCGCCCCTCATGGAAACCTCCAGCCAGATTATGATGAGTGTCTATATGAAAGAAGATGAGGGCCATATGGGAGGGTTCTTGTTTTAATTGTGGTAATTTGTGTGGTAGTTGGAAGAGATGACTGGGTCCACCAGGGCTTGAACTCTGGTGTGATTCCCCTTAGAGACTGAGTTCTGGAACTGACCTCAGAGAAGTATTGCCATGAATAGTGTTGGGAATTTAGGAGACCACGCATGAGAATCGGTTTTGGAAACTGAGATCTAGGCCCAGGATGGCTTTCCACAGAGCTCAGGGATTCTGAGCCAGGATATCACATGATTTAATTCTTAAAGACTTGGTAGCCATAGTTGAGAGTCCAAACACACATGGACCTCACCTTGTATACCTCAATGGGCCTGGATTCATGTGTCCTTTTGGCCACTCTTTTGGCTTGCCTGTGAGTGTTCTCCAGAGCTTTCATTGAAATGAGCTTCCTCACCATTTAATGGTTCCTGAATTAAATGAAACCCACAGTGCCTCCAACTTCATCCTTGAAAAATGACTAGATTAATACCATGAAATTTTTGAAATCCCCATGACCAGGTGGCACTGGATAACCTTTAGATATCCTGCTGCTGATCATGAGTATAACAAACAGTGCCTTGATTGACTGAGTTTCGTGAAAATGGTGTAGAACAGAAATGCCAGTAAGTTGGAGCCTGCTGGGTAGTGGGTGTAGAGCAGTGGACTGTAGGTGTGTAAATAAATATTTTTGGTAGGACCACCTGGATCTTCCATTGGCTTCCAAAACTTGCGACTGACATGGTGCAGGCAGCAGACCTTTATATGTAAAGGCATCTTGTTATATGTAGAGGTTTCAGGGCAATGTTCAGAATCAGGTTGCTATAGTCAAGGGGAAAGCTATGTGGGATAGAAGCCTGGTTCGTACATTCTCTTTCCGACCCTGACCAACCACACATGACAGAACTCCCTCCAGCATTGTGCCCCAGTTGAACATATTGTATTTCGTGAAGCAAATACCAAATTCCCAGTGCAGCAGTAAGAAACACCCTGAAAAGTGGAGGATGACCAAATGGCTTCACAGACCACACGGGAAGACACTTAGCTCCCACTGGCAACAGTTTACCTACAAAGGGAGAATTCAGACCTGCTGCCTCATGTTCATTACAAAATAAACAACCATGTCCTCCAGGTTACATAGATGCAGACCCAGATTTTTGGTGTCACTATAAACGAAGCTAAATCTCCTGACAATTACATATATTTCTTTTTCTTTTTTTAATTAATTTTCATTGTAGGTTGTTCAAAACATTACATACTTCTTGATATATCATATTTCACACTTTGATTCAAGTGGGATATGAGCTCCCATTTTTATTCCATATACAGATTGCAGAATCACATCAGTTGCAGAACCATTGATTTACATATTGCCATACATATATTTCTTGTGCCTAACCTCAGAGGAAGTTTCTCAATAAGTCTTTAGGTCAGCACAGCTCCATGTTTCTGGAGTGTTTACCCTCTCCCATACTTTTGTAAACTCTTTTACCACCTCCAGTGTTGTGAACTCCTGAGCATTTTTTATTCCACATATGTATTCACAGGTTTTCTAACTCCTCTCCTCTAATTGTGTCTTACTTTTAGCGATGGTTATGTCAAGGCATTGTTCTGGATAAGAGAGGGATGATTTTTGTGTATCACATGTTTGCATACACATTAGATTCATTTTCCTATTTTCCATTTGAAATACTGAATCCCTGACACTAACCCATACCCTACTAGACTCTGACTACTAATCCTAATATCATGGAGAAAAAAAAAACCTAACTGAATAGAAGTACAGTCCTTTCATAGGAAGCATGGTGTATATTTGTATTTGTCTTCCTCTTTATCAAGAGTATGTGTTTTAAATTTAGTAAACTTTTCATTTTAATATTTCTCCATGATTTTTTAAAGTTATCACATATGTAAATTCCTGTCTCCCTTTCTCTGTATCCTATTCAGCACATGTAATTTTTTTATGCATATACAATATCCTACCTGGTATCACACGTACATTCTTGAAAGAACACTGGCTTTGGAATATAAAAATTGTGAGAAGAGATGACTCTCCCTAAATAATGATGGAACTGAAAATTCCACCTATGGGTGAGCTTCCTAGTGAAAAACACTATACATAAATCCATGTTCAGTAAAATGAATATTTTTGGATTTGTAAATGAATTATATTTCATGATGAATATCGATTGGCATATGTATTGCTAAATATTAATGTGTGTATGTGTGCGTGTGTGTGTGTGTGTGTGTGCGTGTGTGTGTGTGTGTATATTCTCCAGATTTTAAAAAAATATGAAAAATATGTGTCTTATTATACACTCCCTAAATTCATTCATATTCATTTATGTTCATTTAAATTCAAATTTTCACAAGATTATTCTCAGTAATATTCATACACCTGAAATATATTTTGGTTTCCTACTACTGAAAACTAAGTTCAGTGGATGGTGCTTAAAAATCCTAATATTTCTACAGTAACTGACCCAGTTTAACATTAATGCAAGTAGATTGCTATGGGACATGATGTGTAATTTGAAGTTCATTTTTACTCAACACTGGTACATTAATATTTCTTCAGTTTATGGACATCATAGGATGTATTTTTTCATCCACAACTTCACAAAATTTTTGGCATTTGGTTCACTTTCAATTACTTACTACTTCAGAACACATGTATTCCTCCATGTTTCTTTACTGGTCTTTTCACTAGACTTCTTTCTAAACACATTATTTTTGATTCCATAATCATTTTTGAAGCAAAACTCACTCTTCACGATAAACCATAACCCTAATAATACCATTGCATATATAACTCATTGGAATGATGGTATATATATCAATATAAGATTTCCAATATATTTTCAGATGCAAACTCAAACCATTATTTAATGTTGGATCCAGTTACATACTTTATTCACAATATGGTCTATTCATGCATCATCTCAATAATCATCAACACAAGGTACACCTATTTTTATCCCCAGTACTAATTTATAAGTTTCCAGAATATTACTCCCCTTTATAGTGCAAGAAATACTCATGTCACCTGATCTACATATACATTTTACCACAGTAGTATTCTGTACACAAAATGCAAAGGTCACACATATGATTGTACCAAAGCCTAAATGGGAAGTGACCATGGATTACTAAAAGCATCTATGTCCAGGGTGCCTACTGCTCTCAAATGTCAATCCTATTGGTTACTACATATTTGTTTCTTCCTAAGATTATATATTTAACCTCAAGCCTTTTGAAAATATCTAATCCTATCACTCACTTTATATGTTTCCTGATTTCCTAATGCCCCTATTGATATCTGCTTTCCTACATATTTTTCCCAGTTCATCATTGTGACTGTCTCTTCACATGTGCTGACATTTACATTCACCCTCTAACTGAAAACCAATTGCTAAAGAACTTTTGGTCCAACTCCGAGACTCACTCTTCTTCCTAAACCTACTTACTATCTTCCTAATCCTACAGACTATCCCTTTTGACTGGATGTTCTCTTCTACTTTCAATCATCCGAGGTATAGGGTCCTATGCCATTGTATATCGATTTATCTGAGACCTCGGTGCAGAACATGATTCAATCTAAGTATACCAATCAAGGGCCCAATGCCTTTCTGGGCTTCAAATCTTTCCTAGATCTCTGTTCTCATACATATATTTCACATTTATATTGTTATAAATATCACAGGTTCCCAATACCATAATTCATCCAGCAGAATGACTCCTAACCCAAATCGAACATGCTATTAACACTAACCATACACTGTTCCCTCAATCTCACTTTACAGAAGAGCAGGGACAGAGTTGGTCTTAAAATCCAGGAAGGTAGGGTATCATCCCCCAGCTGAGAACCTCAAAAGTCCCTGCAGAAATAATCCCTGGAGAAGGTGTAGGCAGGTATGAAGGATTTGAGAGAGCAAAAGTCATCTTCCATGGCAAACAACCTGGTCAGGTTGAAGGGATGTGTCTGAATTAGCCTCTCTCTTCCTAATGTAGAGAAGATGGACCAAACCATGGCTGTGTGGAGAGCTGTTCCCCGGTGCCTATGGTTGATATACCATTCTAACTTATGAATGAGTCACAGCAAGTAGAGGCAGACTCCATCTTTTGAGAACCTCGGAAGCAACTGTTAAAACAAAGTGGTTTCCAAGGCAGTGACTTCATTCAGTTCTTGAAGGAAGTGACCTCACCTTACATTATTGGTGATGAAAGTCTGTGATCTTGGGATCCAGGAAACCAGGCACACAGAGTCAAACCCACTCCATGTCCCAGTGGGCTCACTTGTTTGGATTTAACAAGACAGAGTCACTCTTTCTTGGTACCTACTGATGTGAGGACAGTCAAATGCCTGGAAACTATGAAGACTGGCCTTTCCAGAGAAAGCAGGTAGTTTCTCACCACGGGCTCCTGACAACTTCACAGAGTTGGCTAAAGAGACCAGATTGAAGACAGGACACGCCATTTTTGGGGAACATAGTATGGCCCACAAGTCAGAGGACACTCCGGATAGACACAGACCTACTTTGGGGAAAGAGGTACCATTTTGGGTGTGAGTGTGAGTTTGTGGTTTTGTCTCATGTTCTGAGAATAGTTAGGAAAGCTGGTTTGTTTGTTTTGGAGTGAACTGTTTCTAGTAAGTCCTTTGACAACGTGAGTGTTTCTGTGTCTATATATCATACTGTGTCCGTGATTGTAGACAGTAGAAAAGAGAATGCATCAATGGATGTGCCCTGTCTACGAGAAAGCTTCAAAGCATTCATCCTGTGCAATTTATGAATGGACTGCAGCTTGCCGTATGGATGGGCAATTCCTGCCATCTTTCTAAATTCCTGTTTTCTTCCTGAATTCTGGACACTCTCCAGAATACGCTCATGATTTTGTGTCCAAGATATGTACCACCTCCATCTCTGTGACATGGCCATGTACTGGATAGCTGATGGGAATGGTGAGTATCTCAGAAAACTCAGATATCAGTATGCCCAAGAAAGTCTCAGTGGAGAAACCCTGCTTTGGGCCTTTTGCTTACCTATTCTGTTGCCCTGAATGTCAGGAAGGTCTTTGCCTTAGGCCACACTTTGTGAAGCCTGAAGAAAATAGTTTTCAAATGGAATTGAATGGTCACTACCTGTGCCTCTTCGGTTAATTGCTTTGGAAATGGATGTGTCTGAATCAGCCTCTTGGCCCTATGTGAGGCTGTGGCTTAGATTCACAGTACATGATGGGTCTAAAGAAAAATCCCATGTGTGCATCCAAAACCAAAATGGACAAAAGAACTGTCATGGTGGATAGAGTCTCTCGCCTTCGTCTGTAAGGTTCATGACCTCCATTAAGTGAGAATAGGGATCATTTGGGTCAAGTGAATTCTTTAAAGCCCTGCAGAGGCTATCCCATAGGTTCGTGGGTTTTCTCATGACTCCAATTCACATCTATGTTTACTGAAGAGCAGGGACAGTGTTGGTCTTACAATACAGGAATGCAGTGGATCTTCCATCTGTTGAGAACCTCAAAGCTCCATGCAGAAATGATCTCTGGAGAAGATGTAGGCAGCTATGTAAGACCTGAGAGAGCAAAAATCATCTTCCATGGCAAACAACCTGGTCAGGATTAAGGGTTGCGTCAGAATGAGCCTATCTCTTCTTAATGTAGAGAAGATGTACCAAACCCGGCCTGTGTGGAGAGCTGTTCCCTTTTGCCTACGGGTGATATACCATTTTAACTTGTGAAAGTGTCACAGGAAGTAGGGGCAGCCCTCATCTCATGGGACCGTTGGGAGCAATTGTTATGACAAAGTGGTTGCCAAGGCAGTGATCTCATTCAGTTCCTGAAGGAAGTGATCTCATCTCACTTCCTTGGTGATGGAACTCTCTGAACTTGGTATACAGAAAGCCAGGCACCCAGAGCCAGTCCCAGTCCTAGTCCCAGTGGTCTCACTTTTTTGGATTTACAAAGGACAGAGTCAGTATTTCTTGATACCTACTGATGTGAGGATGGCCAAATGCCAGGAAAGCTCGGAAGAGGGGCTCTTCCTGAGAAAGCAGATAGTGGCTCACTCCTGGCTTCTAACAACTTCACATTGTTGGCCAAGAAGATCAGATCTGAGACAGGTCAGGCCATTTCGGAGCATCATAGTATGACACATCAGTCAGAGCACACTCCGGAGAGTCACAGACCTATTTGGGGAAAGGAGGTGCCATTGCGGGTGTGGGTTTGTGGTTTTGTCTCATGTTCTGAGAATAGGTAGAAAAGGCAGTTTGTTTGGTTTGGAGTGAACTGTTTCTAGTAAGTCGTTTGACAATGCAAGTGTTTCTATGTCTGTGTATCCCACTGTGTCCGTGCTTGTAGACATTAGAAAAGAGAATGCATCAATGGATGTGTCCTGTCTCATAGAAAGCTTCCCAGCATTCATCCAGCACAATTTATGAATTGACTGTGGCTTGCCTTATTGATGGGCGATACCTGCTACCTTTCTAAGTTGCTGTTTTCTTCCTGAATTATGGCCAATCTCCAGAATAGGCTCATGGTTTTGTGTCCAAGATATGTACTACCTCCAAGCTCTGTGACATGGCCATGTACTGGATAGATGAATGGAATGTCGAGCATCTCAGAAAACTCAGATATCAGTGTGACCAGTAAAGTCTCAGTGGAGAATCCCTGCTTTGGGCCATTTGCTTACCTATTGTTCTGTTGCCCTGAGAGTCAGGAAGGTCTTTGTCTCAGGCCAACCCTTTGTGAATCCTGAAGGAAAGATCTTTCAAATGGAAATGAATATGCTTTACCTTTGGCTCTTTCCTTAATTGATTTGGAAAGAGATGTGTGCGAATCAGCCTCTTGGCCCAGTGTGATTCTTTGACTTAGATTCTCAGCACCTGATGGATCTAAAGAAAGATCCCATGGGTGCATAAAATCCAAAATGGCAAAAAGAGCAGTCATTGTTGATGAAGTATTTTGCCTTCCTCTGTAAGGTTCCTGAATTCCATCAAGTGAGAATAGGGATCTTTTGGGTCAAATGAGTTCTTCAAATCTATTCAGAGGCTATCCAATAGGTGCTTGAGTTTTCTCATCTTTCCAATTCACATAAAGAATCTGTACCCGACACTCAGTAGGACTCAAATTGGAGAAGCAGAGCAGTATTAAGGGCAGGCCTATTTGATCACTCCTGGTACACAGGAAGGGTGTACAGGCCACTGGGAATTTAGGCAAATGAGGGGAAACAGAGCTTATTTTGGACACTGTCTTGGGCTACGCTAATGCTATCAAATGTCAATCCTATTGTTGACTTCATATTTGTTTTATCCTAAGCTCACATATTCATCCTCAACCCTGTTGAAAATATCTAATCCCATCACTCACTTTATTCTTTTCCTGATTTCCTAATGTCTCTATTGATATCTGCTTTCCTACATATTTGGCCCTGTGCATCATTGTGACTGACTCTTCACTTGTGTTGACATTTACATTGACTCTCTAACCAAAACCCTATTGCTAAAGAACTTTTGTTCCAAATCCTATACTCACTTTTCTTCCTAAACTTACCGACTATCTTTCTAATCCAACTGACTATAACTTTTTGAATGGATGTTCTCTTCTACATTCAATGATCCAAGTACAGTTCAGGTTTCTATTCAACCGGGTGAGGGAGTAGATTCTGCAGTTTGGCAATTGGGGACAGCACATTCTGGCAACAAGATTAGCAAAGAGTTCTCAAGATTTCAACAGTGTTTTGTTAAGCGTACAGAAAAACAGGAAGTGACAAGTACATATTTTATTAACCTTTCATTCCCCACTTCTTTTTCTGGCTACTTTTAATCATAAAAGTGATCATTGTGGGGTGTCACATTCTATGTCTGCTAGTGGGGTATTACCATAATTTTAATTTGTCCAATTTGAGCTTGGAGAAAAGAAATTACATGATTGAGGAAACAGGGTTTTATAGTTAGTAATACTATGAGGATTATTATTGGACCAGCCAGGGTTGATAAAAACGTAATTAACCAGGGGGACTGTGTAAAAAAAGACTCAAACTACCGTTTTTGTGCCTCTCTCTCTCGTTGTTGCTCTTCAAGGCATCTTTTTAATTTACTCATAGATTTTTTTACAACTCCAGTATTGTCGACATAAAAACAACATTCTTCCCTCAATGAAGCACAAAGGCCCCCTTCTGTCATGAAAAGGAGGTCCAACCCTCGCCTTTTCTGTAAAACAACTTCAGAGAGAGAGGTTAAAGATTCCTGCAAAGCTGTGATGGAGGTTTCTAAAATCTTTAAGTTTTGATCTATTGCTTCTTCTAATTGGGTCACTTGTTGTGTCCCATGGACCAGAGCAGTGGTTCTTGTGCCCAACCCTGCAGCAACTCCTATTCGTAATAGAATGGCTAAGGTGAGGGACATATGTTCCCAGCGGAACCGGGTTGTATGTCCCCCTCTTTGATCTTCAGATGAACCTGCGTCATGATAAAGCACTCTGGGAAACATCTGCACCATTTCACAATTAGTCACATCTGTTGACCATTTCATGAAAACATAAACAATGTTTAAGTATATAGAATTATACTGTTGTAGGGACGGACAAGGCAAGGCACCTAAGATAGCACCAAAGACACGGAAACAGTCTTTTTTGGTTTCAACCAGATTCAGAGGGCATTGCTTCTGTTGTAATCAATTAATCCCCTGAAACCCAAGTTACGTAGTTTCAGAATTTTGTACCCAACACGTAAGGGAAGGGGCTCAGAAGTTCACAGTCTGCAGAAGTTCACAAAAAGCAGTTTTTGTTTCTCTTTTTTCCTCAGTTTGGGCAAGTTAACTTTTCAAGGACACCTGGGTGTGGCTGTCTTCCCTTTCTTTTTTTCCCCCTTCCAGCTGTTTCCATACAGCCCAGTTTGTAACTTCTTTATCTTAGAAATGTAGCCATCTCTGTGAAGCCCCAGCTCAAGGCCAGAGGACTTTTTTTCAAATATTTTGTGAAAAACTAGTAAGGGTGTGTCTAGATCAGGAGTGCTTAATTTTTTAGCCAGTTGCCAAGGAGACCAGGGCAACACAAAAATAGGAAGTTTATCTACAGTGAACTCTTTTATAGGGACTCTTTTGCTGAAAGTCCTAAATCAGCCATGGTGAAGACTTCTGAAGAAGGTCAGTTAAGACTTTTCTGTGGGCCTGGTACAGAGGGGGCCAATTTGGAAGGCAGAAATAAGAGCAGCTCTGTGGATCTGAGAATGAGGAAGGAGAGATGTAAAAGAATATTGGGAGAGGGCTTTGGGATCTTAATAGCAACAAAAACTTGAGCAGTAGAACAGATAGAACAGAAGGGGAGACGGGAGTGAGATTCCAAAAAGCCTGTGAGGGACTTTAAATTCTTAGTAACCTGTTTTTAGTGATGACAAAGCAACATTAAAGGCCATTTTCATTACATCTTGTATTAGGGTCTGAGGATTCTTCTCAGCGGGTTTGAGCTTTGCATTAGGTGGTAAGAGGACTGGGTGGGACCCGGTGCGGGCACTGACAGGAGAGGAGAGGAGTGAGTGAATGGAGTGGTACCTCAGTACCTGCAACCTCAGCAAGGGAGCAATGGTCTGAGAACCAGTCGAGATTTGGGTTTTTGATCTAGATATTGGAGGGGAGAAATCAAGTTGCTGAGGTGGGAGTGACAGCAGAGAGTCTAGAGCACAAGGCTGAGGGTGAGCATCTATTGGAGAAGCATAGTTCAGGATGTGAGCAAAGGAGAGAGAAGGCCTCCACATAGCGGAATCTCCTTTCACCCTTTTGAGCACTTGCAGAAGTTAAAAAGGTCACACAGAATTTGAGGATCTAGAGACCCCTCTGGGGGCCATCGGTTTTGGTTATCTAATTCGTAATATGGCCAATGCTGTGTACAGAATTTGATGAGGAGTTTGGGTTCCATCTGACAGTCCCTGTATGCTCACATCCCCATGACTTACAATAGAAGTCTGCTCTCCCCCCCCACAGCCGTGACTGTTTGTGGCTTTGATAGTCTGCCGGGCAAACATAGTAATCTAGGCTAGCCAACCTGCATCTGGCTCACGTGTCCCTACATCTATAATGTTTGTTTCCATTATCTATGGTACGGAAGGGATTTAATGGAATTTTAGTGGGATCCTGTTAATCAGGGATATCCCAATAGGAAAGACCTATAGCCAGCTGACAAATGACTGGGTGGAGAGATGGCCACCAGGTTCGTAAGGGGGCTGTATTAGAGATAGGCCATACTTCGTGTCCAGTAGGATTTGTGATCAGCCATCGCAGCTTAAGGGGTTGATGAGGGTTAAGACTACTGGTCGTCAAGGGGAGAATAAATATCTTCCAGGATCTTCTTTACAACCATTTGCGATGTTTCTTTTTTCTTCTTTTTTATTTCTTTTTTTTGTGTGTGTGGGGAAGGCTTCAATACATCCTGAAAATGTATGTTCAAAGACTAGGAGTTATTTAAGTCCATACCTTACTGGCTTAATTTCAGTAAAGTCCACTTCCCAGAATTGTCCTCGTCTGGTTCCTCATAGGTGCTTTCCTGCAGGAAGCTTGGAAGTGTAAGCTTTAACCAATTAATGGACCTGACAGGCTTTTGTTACCCATTCAGTTATTTCCTTTTGCTGTGAGTAGGTTAGTGGAAAACTGTGTTCTTGATCCTTCACGAATGAATGCAGTTTCTTTGAACAAAGGTGAGTGAGTTGATGAACATTTGCTACTGACATAGTTAGAGCCATGATTATAGGAGTAGTTACTGAAGGATTAAAAAATTCCACTTGGGGGGCCTTCAGGGTTAAAAGTTATTTTGGCCCAGAGCTTGGTGAGCAGAACTCTGCCCATCAATGGGGCCAGGCATTCTGGGATTACTAGGAAGGAGTGATGGATTTTTCCTTTTCCCTGGTCCATGGTCCTCTTAGTTGTCAAAGCCCGATATTTACTTCTGTTAGACTCTTGAATTAGAGACCTTTTATTCGGTAGAGGGCCCAATGGGCCTTACGGGCTGAGTATATTGCCCCTGTATCTACTTCAAAGTTTATTGTGTTCCCCTCCATTTCAAAAGTTACCTTGAGGTCAGGGAGAGGATCTGAGCCCGGACTTTCTTAGTATTCCTCCAGAGTCAGAATATCTGGCTGGCATGGCTGTCTCTTTCTAGGGCACTCTTTGGCCCAGTGTCCTTTTTCTTTAGAGTAGGCACATTGATCTGAGGCCAGGGGTGGCCTCTAGTGTGTGCCCAGGTATCCCTTCCTGTCTCTCTGTTTCTTAGTTTCTGGCCTATTTGTTGTTGTGACCAGGACCTTAGTCAATGCCTTAGTCTGTCTTTTGTTTCTTTTATCCTCACTCAGCTCCCTTCTCTTCCTCAGTTTCTCTCTTAAAGTATACCTTCTCGGGTTCTCTGACTAAATCCCTCAAAGTCATATCTTGTAATCCATCTAAGCATTGTAACTTTCTTTTAATATCCAGGGCAGCTTTCCCAATAAAGGCCATTGTGACAGATGCCTTTTGATCCTCTGCCTGAGGATCGAAAGGAGTATGTCTCTTATATGCCTACATAATTATCTCTAGGAACATACAGGGAGATTCATTAGGCCCTTAAATAATCTCTCTTACCTTGGCCAAATTAGTTGGTCACCTAGCGGCCACTAAGATACCCACTATTAGAGCCCGGCGATAAGTGGACAGATGCTCCCTACCTTCAAAGGTGTTGGGGTCCCAGTTGGGTCGTTTCAAGAGAAAGCCGGCTTTGAATATGTTGGGAAGTTGTGTCGGTCACGCATTTGGTCCGAGGATACTTTTTTCTAGCCTCCAGGAGGATTCTCTTTTGTTCCTCTGTCATGAAGAGAGTGCCTAGGAGTTGTTGGCAGTCATCCCAAGTAGGTTGGTGTGAAAACATCAATGACTTCACCAGACCTGAGAGCCAGGTTGGGTCCTCGGTAAAAGGGGGATTGTTATTTTTCCATTTATATAGGTCTGAAGAGGAGAAGGCCAATACTGGTAGGCTTCCATTTTTTTCCCCATGGCCATCGTCAATCATTGGCCCTTAGGGATGGAGGGAAGCAACACGGGAGTTCCAGGGTTTTCAATCATTTGCCACCAGCGAGTTCCTTTAGCAAGTCCAGCTTCCTCCAGGGGAGGAGGGGCTGTGTGTGACGCAGGGGAGTTATCTGGAGGGCCCTGGGGTGGCTTAGCGTCCTCCAATTGCAGAGAGGCTGAGTCAGCAGCTGGAGAATCACTTAGAGGGTGTTGGGGGATGTGGGACAAGGGTAGAAGATAAGGAAAGGGAGGAGAGTCCAGTAGAGTCAAATCTTGTGACTCAGGGAGAACAGAGGGTGGAGGAGGAGGAGGAGCAGAGGGGTTGAGAGATCGTGGGGGAAGGAGTAGGAACGGGGACACAGCAAGGAAAGGCTTCACCCACGGAGGAGGAGATTTGCAGAGGTCCTGCCAAGTTAAGGTATATTCCTGTTTATCAGTATGGCTATGTGGCCCTGGCTGTAAGACAATATCTCTGTCTTTTTAAATTAGTGTTAAGTAGAAAGATCCTTCTAGGGGCCATCCGAATCCAAAGGTGGGCCATTCTGAGGCACACAGAGTCTGCCAGGTCCAGCGTTTTACTGAAAAAGAAACATTCTGAGCCCTTAAGCGGACTTTGGTCCATAGATCAAGGGTCAGGGACAGAGGCAATGAAGTGATCTGTCCCATAATGAAAGATACACAAACAGTAAAAGCAACGACACAGGACACAGACAAGAGAAAACAATAAAGACAGGCAATGGTCGTCCAACACTGAGACCAAGACTGAGCAGGCGGCAAAACCCGATGGGCTGGCAATACCGAATCTGAAACAAAGTATCACTGAGTCAAGGGGACTATTATTCCTCGATTCTCGAGTCCTCTGTGGCCTCCCCCAGGGACTTGGCTTGTGGCTCTGTGACACGTCTGCCAGCCACCATCAAAGAGAGCTCACACACTTCATCGACAGCCATTTTGCCAAGCCCTAACCTGAAACCTGAAACCAGAAAGAGGCGCCTTACTTACCCTGAGAGTAGCCCATTGGGGTCTCTCGTTCACCGCTGCTGGATTTCGGTGGAACCTCCATATATAAAGATCGGAAGAGCATTGGGGGAAGAGACCACTAAGAGACTCTCTCATGCAAAAACAAAGGGTTTATTGTGGGTCCAGCATGCTGGGGCTCAGAGCTCATTTGAATAGAGCAGATAACCCTGAGAACAGCTTAAGCAGAGCTTATATACTTTCCTTGAAGAGGGCAGGGAGGAAAGTTTATTGATGGGCCTGGGCGGGTGAGCAGTTTGCGTGCAACTGGGTGAGGGAGTACATTCTGAAGTTTGGCTGTTGGGGACAGCACATTCTGGGAAAAAGTTTAGAAAACACTTCTCAAGATTTCAACAGTGTTTTATTAAGCATACAGAAAAAAAGGAAGTGACAAGAATCTATTTTATTAACATTTCACTACCGACTATACTTTGCCAGATTTCCTAAAGTCTCTATTGATATCTGCATTCCTACATATTTTCCCCAGTTCATCATTGTGATTAATTCTTCACATGTGCTGACATTTACATTCACTCAATACCCGAAACCCTATAGCTAAAGAACTTTTGGTCCAAATCCTATACTCACTCTCCTTTATAAACATACCGACTATCTTCCTAATACTCCTGACTATCCATTTTGACTGGAAGTTCTCTTTGAAAATCAATCATCCAAGTTACAAGGTCCTATGCTTAATACCGCAATCAAGGGCCCAATGCCCTTCTGGGCTTCAAATCTTACCTAGATTTCTGCTTTCAGATTCCTATATTTTACCTATATATTCTTGAAAATATCGCAGATTCCCAATACCATTATTCATCCAGCAGAATGATTTCTTTTCCAAATCAAACCTGTTATTAACCCTAACCATACACTGTTCCTTCAATCTAACTTTAGAGAAGAGCAAGGACAGAGTTGGTCTTAAAATACAGGAATGTAGGGGATCTTCCAACTGCTGAGAAACTCAAAGGTCTATGCGCAAATGATCCCTAGAGAAGTTGTAGGCACCTATGAAGAAACTGAGAGAGCAAAAGTCATCTTTCATTGCAAACAACCTGGTCAGCATGAAGGGATGTGTCTGAATCAGCCTCTCTCTTCTTTATGTAGAGAAGAAGGACAAAACGAGGCCTCTGTGGAGAGCTGTTCCTGGTTACCAATATTTGATATACCATTCTAACTTGTGAAAGTGTCAAAAAAATTAGGGACAGCCTCCATTTCATGGGACCTTTGGAAGCAAATGTTAGGGCAATGTGCTTGCCAAGGCATTGACCTCATTCAGTTCCTGAAGGAAGTGACCTCACCTCACATTCTTGGTGATGGAACTCTCTGAACTTGGGATCCAGGCATCCAGGCACACAAATCTAGTCCCAGGCCCAGTCCCAGTGGTCTCCCTTCTTTTGATTTACCAAGGACAGAGTCAGTCTTTCTTGGTATCTACTGATGTGAGGATGGCCAAATGCCAGGAAAGCTCTGAAGAGTGGCCTTTCCTGAGTAAGCAGGAAGTGGCTCACCGCTGTCTCCTGACAACTTCACAGAGTTGGCCAAGGAAACCAGATCTGAGACAGAACAGGCCATTTGATGGGAACATAGTACGGCCCACCAGTCAGAGGTCACACCCGATAGTCAGAGACCTACTTTGGGAAAGGAGGTGACTTTGTGGGTGTGAGTGTGTGTTTGTGATTTTGTCTCATGTTTTGAGAATAGGTAGGAAAGGCAGTTTGTTTGGTTTGGAGTGGACGATTTCTAACAAGTGATTTGACAAGGCGAGTGTTTTTAAGTCTGTGTATCCCACTGTTTCCATGGTTGTAGACATTAGAAAAGAGAATGCATCAAAGGATGTGTCCAGGCTAGTAGAAAGCTTACCAGAATTCTTTCTGCCCAATGTATGAAAGGAATGCGGCTTGCCTTATGGATGGGTAACACCTGCTATCTTCCTAAGTTCCTGTTTTCTTCCTGAATTCTGGCCACTCTCCAGAATAGGCTCATGATTTTGTGACCAAGATAAGTACCGCCTCTAAGCTCTGTGACATGGCCATGTACTGGATAGCTGAAGGGAATGGTGAGCATCTCAGAAAATTCAGATATCAGTGTGACCAGGAAAGTCTCAGTGGAGAAACACTGCTTTGGGCCATTTGCTAACCTATTGTTCTGTTCCCCTGAATGTCAGGAAGGTCTTTGCCTCAGGCCACCCCTTTGTGAAGCCTAAAGAAAACAGTTTTCAAATGGAAATGAATGGGCATCACCTGTGGCTCTTTGCTTAATTGCTTTGGAAAGGGATGTGTCTGAATCAGCCTCTTGGCCCTGTGTGAGGTTGTGGCTTAGATTCTCAGCACCTGGTGGATGTAAAGAGAGATCCCATGTGTGCATCCAAAACCAAAACGGCCAAAAAGCAGTCCTTGTGGATGAAGTCTGTCGCCTTCCTCTTTAAAGTTCTTGAACTCCATCAAGTGAGAATAGGGATCCTTTGGGTCAAATGGGTTCTTCAAAGACCTGCAGAGGTGCTTGTGATTTCTCATGACTGCAAATCACATAAAAATATATACCTGACACTCAGTTTTCCACAAATTGGAGAAGCATAGAAGTATTAACGTCTAGCATATTTGATCACTCCTGTTTCACATGAAGGGTGTCCAGACCACCCTGAATTTACGCCAATGAGGGGCAAGGGAGTTATTTTGGACACTCTCTTGGACTCCGCCACTCATGGAAACCTTCCGCCAGAGGTTGTGATTAGTGTCTATATGGAAGAAGATGAGGGCCATATGGGAGGGTTTTGGTTTTAAATTTGGTCATTTGTGTCCAGTATGAAGACATGACCTGGACCACCTGGGCTTGAACTCTGGTGTGATTCCCCTTAGAGACTGAATTCAGAGAAGTATTGCCATGAATTTTGTTGGGATTTTAGGAGTCCACCCATGAGAATCACCCTTGGAAACTGAGATCTAGGCCCAGGTTGGCTTTCCACAGAGCCCTGGGTATCTCAGCCAGGATATCACATGATTTAATTCTGAAAGACTTGGCAGCCATAGTTGAGAGTCACAACACCCATGGACGTCACATTGTAGACCTCAATGGGCCTGGCTTCATGTGACATTTTGGCCACTCTTTGGGAAGCCTTGCCTGTGAGAGTTCTACAGAGCATTCATTGAAATGAGCTTCCTCACCATTTAATGGTTCCTGAATGAATTGAAACCCACAGTGCCTGCAACGTCATCCTTGAAAAATGCCTAGATAAATACCATGAAATTTTTGTAATTCCCATGACCAGGTGGCACTGGAGAAACTTTGGATGTCCTGTTGCTGATCGTAAATATGCAAGACAGTGCCTTGATTGAGTGGGTTTCATGAAAATGGTGTAGAACAGAGATGCCAGTATGTTGGAACCTGCTGAGTAGTGGGCCTAGAGCAGTGGTAGGCAGATGTGTGATAAAAAATTTGTGGTGGGGCCATGTGGATCTGCCATTGGCTTCCAAATGGCTTGTGACTGACATGGTGCAGCCAGCAGACCCTTCCATGTAAAGGCTTCTTGTTATATGGAGATGTTTCCGGGCAATGTTCAGAATCAGGTTGCTATAGACATGTGGCCAAGCTATGTGGGATAGAAGCCTGGTTGGTGCATTCTCCTGCAGACCCTGACCAACCACACATGAAAGAATTGCCTCCAGAACTGTGTCCCAGTTGAACTTCTTTTATTTCATGAAGCAAATGCCAAAGTCCCAGTGCAGCAGCAAGAAACACCACGAAAAGTGGAGGATGACCAAATCGCTTCCCAGTCCACATGGGAATACCCTTAGCCTCCAGTGGCCACAGTTTACTTACAAAGAGAGAATTCAGCACTGCTGCCTCATGTTCATTGGAAAATAAGAAATCATGTCCTCCAGGTCACATAGATGCAGACACAGCTTTGATGGTCTCACTAGAAAGAAGCTAAAGCTCCTGACAAAAACATATATTTCAAGTGCCCAAACTCAGAGGCAGTTTCTCAAGAAGTATTTAGGCCAGCAGAGCTCCATATATATGGAGTTTTTATCCTGTCCCATACTAGGAAAACTCCTCTACCACTTCCAAGGTTGTAAACTCCTGAGCATATTATTCACAGATTTTATTACTCTACTCCTCTAATTGTGTCTTACTTTGGGGGAAGGAAATGTCAAGGAATTGTTCTGGATGAGAGTGGGAAGATTTTGTTTAGCACATATTTGCATACACATTGGTTTCATTTTTCTATTTTACATTTGATATACTGAATCCCTGACACTAACACATACCCTACTAGATTCTGAATACTAATCCTAATATGATGGAGAAAAATAACCGAAACAGAATAGAAATACAAGCAGTTCAGAGGAGGCACGTTGTATACTTGGACTTGCCTTTTGCATTATATAGGGTAGGAGTTATAAATCTAGTAAATTTTTTGTTGAAATTGTTTTCCATGTGCTTTTACAGTTAACAAATATGTGAATTCCTGTCTCCCTTTCTCTGTATTCTATTCAGCACATGTATTTTTATATGCACATTTAGAATCCTACCTGTTATCACACGTACATTCTTGTGAGTTACATAACTTGGCAGATACAAAGTGTGAGAAGAGATCACTCCTCCTAAACGCTGTTTGAACTGAAAATTCAAACTATGGGTGAGCTTCCTAGTTGAAAAAAGTTATACATAAATCCATATCCAGTAAAATGAATATTTTTGGATCTGTGGATGATATGTATTTCACGGTGTAATTTGATTGGCATATATATTGCTAATTTTTAAAATCTGTGTGTGGTATATATATATATATATATATATATATATATATATATATATTCTCTCCAGATATTTTAAAATATTTAATATATGTGTCTTATTATACACTCCCTAAATTCATTCATGAATATGTATGTGGATTTATAAAAAACTTTTCACAAGATTATTCTCAGAAATATTCATTCACCTGATATACGTATTTTTTTCCTTGTATTGAAAACTAACTTCAGTGAATGGTGCATATGAATCCTAATATTTCTACAGTAACTGATCCAGTTTCACATCAATGCAAGTAGATTCCTATGGGACATGATAAGTATTTTGAAGGTCATTTTTATTTCAACACTGGTACATTACTATTTCTTCAGTTTATGCACATTATAGGATATATATTTCATCCACAAGTTCACAAATTTATAGGCATATATTTCACTTTCAATCACTTTCTGCTTCAGAAAACACGTGTTCCGCCATGTTTCAAACTGGTCTTTTCATGAGACTTCTTTCAAAACACATTATTTTTGATTTCCATAATCACTTTTGAAGCAAAACTCACACACTCTTCATGATAAACCATAAGCCTGGGATTACAATTAGATGTATAACTAGTTGTGATGAATGATTCTATATCAATATATGATTTCTTGAGAGGCAAGATGGCCGCAAAGGGAGTGCAGTAACTCCGTGTACTGCGTCACTGTGAGGGAAAATGACGAGTTAGAACGGCTAAAAGCTATCTTGTTAGGAATTTCCAGCAAAATTGGGGTGCTCCAAAACCTAGTGGAAGGATTTTCATCGCACGAGGATCAGCTTCAGGGGCTCAAATGCGAGCGATCTGTCCGTCTGTATGGAGCGCTGCTTGTTCGGCAGATCACCCCATGGCTGGAGTCTGCGGCGCGCGCTGGGAAATGACAGGCTGGTGGCGCAGAGATACAGCAATGCTGATTCTGTGGGCTCCTGCCAGCTAGGCATTTGCTGAGCTCAGAGCTGAATTCTGGGTTGGAGACAGGGAAAGGAAACGGTTCAGGTTGGTTCTCCACACTGGTCAGACCACGGAGGAAGCCAGCGGTCACCATCTTGGAGAGCTGACGTCACCATCCTTGTTTTCGACTGATTGCAGCTCTTTCAGCTATAGAACAGGTAATTTCAGGCTGACAATTGTCTGCATCTCGCAGACAAATTGCTCAGACTTAGTGCTAAATAACCCGCGGAAACTGCTTCTTGGAGCCTGCTCCTATCAGAACACGCACCGAGCCCGGAGTGTCGGAGTTCCGGCTCCCGGAGCTGCTCTGGCCCAGGGCTATAGAACCCGCTGAAACTGCTTCTTGGAGCCTGCTCCTGTCGGAGCATGCACCAAGTCCGGAGAGGCCGAATTCTGGCTCCCGGAACTGTTTTGGCCCGGTGATAAAGAACCCGCGGAAACTGTTTCTCGGTCCGGGTCCTGCTGAATACTGTGGAGGCCAGAGGGGCCGAACAGAGCCGCCGCCCGGGCCCGTAACAGGTCCAGCGACCTGCCGGCGTGGTAGTCAAGAAAACCCGGAGGCAGCACTGGCACAGGAGCCAGCGGTAGCTGCGCGGCGCGGGTCTCCCAGCTACCGCTCTCACCAGTGCTGACAACTGAGGTCTCTTGCACCGACTCGCCTCGGCGTGGGACTCACGGCTACCGCTCCCACCAGTGCTGACAACTGAGGTCTCTTGCACCAGATACGGGGGCGTGGCTACCAGAAGGTAAGCAAATTGGCTGGGGTTTCTCAGCCCCAAGCTCTACAAACTTAGGGCCTGAGGGAGGCCAACAAGAAGAGTGTGCCCAGGCACTAATGAAACAGCTGCTCCACGCGTGTGCAAGGTAGGCGGAACTGTGAACACCGACAAAACAGGCCCAGTGAACCGCCAGACACATCCCTCCGGTTGGGGGAGGGGCAGAGCCACCGGGCGCCTGCAAGGTAGGCGGACCCGCGACCCACCAGCAGAAAATGCACAGCAATCCACAAAGCGGCATAGCCACCCCCCGAGCGTACAAGGTAGGCAGACCTGTGACCTACCGGCAGGTCATGCCCAAAAACCTGCGGAGGGGCACAGCTGCCCCACGTGCCTGCTAGGTAGGCTGAACCGTGACCACCAACAGAACAGGCCCAGCGGCCGGCCAGACATATCGCCCCGCCCAGGTTGGGGGAGGGGCAGAGCAGCCGGGCGCCTGCAAGTTAGGCATACCTGCGAATCACCAGCAGATCAGGCCCAGCAACCGCGTAGCGGCAGAGCCACCCCCGGGCCTGCAAGGTAGGCACACTTGCCACCCACCGGCAGGTCAGGCCCAACAAACTGCGGAGGGGCACAGCTGCCCCACGAGCCTGCTAGGTAGGCAGAACCCTGACCACCGACACAACAGGCCCAGAGGCCGGCCAGATACATCGCCCCGCCCCGGTTGGGGGAGGGGCAGAGCAGCCGGGCGCCTGCAAGGTAGGCAGACCTGCGAATCACCAGCAGATCAGGCCCAGAAACTGTGGAGCGGCAGAGCCACCCCCGGGCCTGCAAGATAGGCGCACTTGCCACCCACCGGCAGGTCAGGCCCAAGAAACTGCGGAGGGGCACAGCTGCCCCACGAGCCTGCTAGGTAGGCAGAACGCTGACCACCAACAGAACAGGCTCAGAGGCCGGCCAGACACATTGCCCCACCCCGGTTGGGGGAGGGGCAGAGCCGCCGGGCGCCTGCAAGTTAGGCAGACCTGCATCTCACCAGCATATCAGGCCCAGCAACCCGCGGAGCGGCAGAGCCACCCCCGGGCCTGCAAGGTAGGCGCACTTGCCACCCACCGACAGGTCAGGCCCAGCAACTCTCAGAAAGACCCAGCTGCTCCATGCGCGTGCAGGGTAGGCGGAACCGTGACCACCGACAAAAGAGGCCCAGTGGACCGCCAGACACATAGCTCCGGTTGTGGAGGGGCAGAGGCGCCGGGTGCCTGCAAGGTAGGCGGACCCGCGACCCACCAGCAGAACAGGCACAGCAATCCACAGAGCGGCAGAGCCACCCCCCGAGCCTACAAGGTAGGCAGACCTGCGACCCACCGACAGGTCAGGCCCAAAAAACTGCGGAGGGACACAGCTGCCCCACGTGCCTGCTAGGTAGGCTGAACCATGACCACCAACGGAACAGGCCCAGCGGCCGGCCAGACACATCGCCCCGCCCCGGTTGGGGGAGGGGCAGAGCCGCCGGGCGCCTGCAAGTTAGGCAGACCTGCAACTCACCAGCAGATCAGGCCCAGTGACCCGCGGAGCGGCAGAGCCACCCCTGCGCCTGCAAGGTAGGCAGACTTGCCATCCACCGGCAGGTCAGGCTCAGCAACTCTCAGAGGGACACAGCTGCTCCACGCACGTGCAATGTAGGCGGAACCGTGACCACCGACAAAAAAGGCCCAGTGGCCCGCCAGATACATCACCCCGGTTGGGGGAGGGGCAGAGCCGCCACCAGCGCCTTTTAGGTAGACATACCTGCAACCGACAGACAGAACAGGCCTAGTGGCCAGCGGAGGGGCAAAACCGCTGCTCACTCCTGCAAGGTAGGCGGACCTGTGACCACCGAAAGAACAGGCCCATCGAAAGTAGAGGCACAGCGGCCTCCCGGCGTGGTAGGCACATTGCCTCAATTGAAGGAGGGGCAGAACCACTGCCAAAGCCTACAAGGGAGACGATGCAGCTATACAAAAGCAATATAAATATATAGGGGGAAAAATCAATAACACAACAGTTTCACCAAGCAGAAAGAAACGCGATCAGTATGAAAAGACAAGGAAAAAAAGGACCACAAGCAATGCAGGTCAATTCAACTTTAGAAGAGGTAATATCTGCAGCAGATGGAATGTCAGATAAAGAATTCAGGATATACATGCTTCAGATGATCTGGAGTCTCAAGGAACACATTAGACAGCAAAATCAGACAATGAAAGACCACTTCGACCACTTCGACAATGAATTACATAAACAAATCCAAGAAGCAAAAGATCAATTATTCAGGGAGATAGAGGTTATAAAAAACAAACAAACAGAAATCCTGGAAATTCAGGAAACAATAAACCAACATAAAAACTCAATTGAGAATACTACCAGCAGAGTAGAACACTTAGAAGATAGAACATCAGACAATGAAGACAAAGTATTTCAACTGGAGAAGAACATAGACAGCTCAGCAAAGCTGTTAAGAAACCATGAGCAGAACATTCAAGAAATATGGGATAACATAAAGAGACCAAACTTAAGAGTCATTGGGATACAGGAAGGTATTGAGGTCCAAACCAAAGGAATGAGCAATCTATTCAACGAAATAATACGAGAAAACTTCCCAGACTTAAAGAATGAGACAGAATCCCAAATCCTAGAAGCCTACAGGACGCCGAATGTGCAAAATCATAAGAGATCCACACCTAGACACATTATAATGAAGATGCCCAACATACAGAATAAGTAGAGAATTTTAAAAGCTACAAGAGAAAGGAAGCAGATTACATTTAGGGGTAAACCAATCAGGATAACAGCTGATCTTTTAACACAGACTCTGAAAGCTAGAAGATCCTGGAATAACATATTTCATACACTAAAAGAAAATGGGTTACAACCAAGAATTGTGTATCCCATGAAATTAAGCTTCAGGATGGAAGATGAAATTAAAACCTTTCATGATAAACAAAAGTTAAAAGAATTTGCAGCTAGAAAACCATCTCTTCAAAACATCCTCGGCAAAATATTACAGGAAGAGGAAATGGAAAATGTCAATGAAAACCAACAGCGGGAGGTAGTACAGTGAAGGGGGGGGAATAATCAAAGAGGAAAACAAACCATGTTTAGTAACATAAATAAACCAATATGGCTGGAAGAACACCCATATCTCAATAATAACCCTAAATGTTAATGGCTTAAACTCACCAATTAAGAGACACAGGCTAGTAGAATGGATCACAAAACAAGACCCAACAATATGCTGCCTTCAGGAGACGCATTTGATAGGAAAAGACATACTTAGACTGAAGGTGAAAGGTTGGGAAAAATCATATCACTCATATGGACTTCGGAAACAAGCAGGAGTGTCCATATTCATATCAAATAAAATAGATTTCAAGCCAAAGTTAATCAAAAGGGATGAAGATGGACACTACATACTTCTCAAGGGAACCATACACCAACAAGACATAACAATCATAAATATATATGCCCCAAACAATGGTGCAGCTATGTTCATCAAACAAACACTTCTCAAGTTCAAGAGTCTAATAGACCACCATACAATAATCATGGGAGACTTCAACACACCTCTCTCACCACTGGACAGATCTTCCAAACAAAAGTTGAATAAGGAAACTATAGAGCTCAATAACACAATTAATAACCTAGACTTAATTGACATATATAGAATATACCACCCAACATCAAGCAGTTACACTTTTTTCTCAGCAGCACATGGATCCTTCTCAAAAATAGATCATATATTATGTCACAGGGCAACTCTTAGACAATATAAAGGAGTAGAGATAATACTATGCATCTTAACTGATCATAATGGAATGAAATTGAAAATTAACGATAAAAGAAATAAGGAAAAATCATGCATCACTTGGAGAATGAACAATAGGTTACTGAATGATCAATGGGTTATAGAAGACATCAAGGAGGAAATTAAAAAATTCTTAAAGATAAATGAAAACACAGACACAACATATTGGAATCTATGGGACACATTGAAAGCAGTTCTAAGAGGAAAATTTATTGCTTGGAGTTCATTCCTTACAAAAAGAAAAAACCAACAAATAAATGATCTAATACTTCAACTCAAAATCCTAGAAAAAGAAGAGAAAAACAACAGCAAAAGAAGTAGAAGACAAGAAATAATTAAAATCAGAGCTGAAATTAATGAAATCGAAACGAAAGAAACAATACAAAAAATTGACAAAACTAAAAGTTGGTTCTTTGAAAAAATAAAAAAAATCGACAGACCCTTAGCCACGCTAACGAAGAGAAGAAGAGAGAGAACTCATATTACCAGCATACGGGATGAAAAAGGCAATATCACAACAGACACTTCAGAAATACAGAAGATTATCAGAAATTATTTTGAATCCTTATACTCCAACAAAATAGAAGATAGTGAAGGCATCGATAAATTTCTTAAGTTATATGATTTGCCCAGATTGAGTCAGGAGGATATTGACAACCTTAACAGACCAATATCAATTGAGGAAATAGAAGATACCATCAAAAGACTACCAACTAAGAAAAGCCCAGGACCGGATGGGTATACAGCAGAGTTTTACAAAACCTTTAAAGAGGAACTAATACCAATACTTTTCAAGCTATTTCAGAAAATAGAAAAAGAGGGAGAACTACCAAATTCATTCTATGAGGCCAACATCACCCTGATTCCTAAATCAGACAAAGACACTTCAAAGAAAGAAAACTACAGACCAATATCTCTAATGAACCTAGATGCAAAAATCCTCAATAAACTTCTGGCGAACCGGATACAAAAACATATGAAAAAAATTGTGCAACATGATCTGGTAGGATTTATCCCTGGGATGCAAGGTTGGTTCAATATACGGAAATCAATAAATGTTATTCACCACATCAATAGGCTTAAAAATAAGAACCATATGATCATCTCAATAGATGTGGAAAAAGCATTCGACAAAGTAGAGCATCCCTTTATATTCAAAACTCTAGAAAAACTAGGGATAACAGGAACATACCTCAATATTGTAAAAGCAATCTATGCTAAGCCTCAGGCTAGCATCATTCTGAATGGAGAAAAACTGAAGGCATTCCCTCTAAAATCTGGAACAAGACAGGGATGCCCTCTCTCACCACTTCTGTTCAACATAGTTCTCGAATCACTGGCCAGAGCAATTAGACAGACGAAAAAAAAATAAAGGCATAAAAATAGAAAAGAAGAACTCAAATTATCACTATTTGCAGATGACATGATTCGATACCTAGCAGACCCAAAATGGTCTACAAAGAAACTATTAGAGCTAATAAATGAATTCAGCAAAGTGGCAGGCTATAAAATCAACACGCATAAATCAAAGGCATTCCTGTATATCAGCGACAAATCCTCTGAAATGGAAATGAGGACAACCACCCCATTCACAATATCCTCAATAAAAGTAAAATACTTGGGAATCAACCTAACAAAAGAGGTGAAAGACTTATACAATGAAAACTACAGAACCCTAAAGAAAGAAATAGAAGAAGATCTTAGAAGATGGAAAAATATACCCTGTTCATGGATAGGTAGAAGTAACAACATCAAAATGGCGATAATACCAAAAGTTCTCTATAGGTTTAATCCAATGCCAATCAAAATCCCAACGGCATTTCTTGTAGAAATAGAGAAAGCAATCATGAAATTCATATGGAAAAATAAAAGACCCAGAATAGCAAAAACAATGCTAAGCAGGAAGTGTGAATCAGGCGGGATAGCTATACCAGACTTCAAACTATACTACAGAGCAATAGTAACAAAAACACCATGGTACTGGTAACAAAACCGGCGGGTGGACCAATGGTACAGAATAGAGGACACAGAAGCCAATCCACAAAACTACAACTATCTTATATTCGATAAAGGGGCTAAAAGCATGCAATGGAAGAAGGATAGCATCTTCAACAAATGGTGTTGGGAAAACTGGAAATCCATTTGCAACAAAATGAAACTGAATCCCTTTCTCTCGCCATGCACAA
Source organism: Callospermophilus lateralis (assembly GCF_048772815.1). Classification (NCBI taxonomy): domain Eukaryota; kingdom Metazoa; phylum Chordata; class Mammalia; order Rodentia; family Sciuridae; genus Callospermophilus; species Callospermophilus lateralis. Next base: position 35,943 of record NW_027512401.1, on the reverse strand, counting down.
AATTAACTCAAAGTGGATCAAGGAACTTGATATCAAATCAGAGACATGGCATTTGATAGAAGAAAAAGTTGGCTATGATCTACATACTGTGGGGTCGGGCTCCAAATTCCTCAATAGGACACCCATAGCACAACAGTTAATAACTAGAATCAACAAATGGGACTTACTCAAACTAAAAAGTTTTTTCTCAGCAAAAGAAACAATAAGAGAGGTAAATAGGGAGCCTACGTCCTGGGAACAAATCTTTACTCCTCACACTTCAGACAGAGCCATAATATCCAGAATATACAAAGAACTAAAAAAATTAGACAATGAGATAACGAATAACCCAATCAACAAATGGGCCTAGGACCTGAACAGAAATTTCTCAGAGGAGGACATACAATCAATCAACAAGTATATGAAAAAATGCTCACCATCTCTAGCAGTCAGAGAAATGCAAATCAAAACCACCCTAAGATACCATCTCACTCCAGTAAGATTGGCAGCCATTAGGAAGTCAAACAGCATCAAGTGCTGGCGAGGATGTGGGGAAAAGGGTACTCTTGTACATTGCTGGTGGGACTGCAAATTGGTGCGGCAAATTTGGAAAGCAGTATGGAGATTTCTTGGAAAGCTCGGAATGGAACCACCATTTGATCCAGCTATTCCCCTACTCGGTCTATTCCCTAAAGACCTAAAAAGAGCACACTATAGGGACACTGCTACATCCATGTTCATAGCAGCACAATTCACAATAGCAAGACTGTGGAACCAACCTAGATGCCCTTCAATAGACGAATGGATAAAAAAAATGTGGCATTTATACACAATGGAGTATTACTCTGCATTAAGAAATGACAAAATCATAGAATTTGGAGGGAAATGGATGGCATTAGAGCAGATTATGCTAAGTGAAGCTAGCCAATCCCTTAAAAACAAATGCCAAATGTCTTCTTTGATATAAGGAGAGTAACTAAGAACAGAGTAGGGACGAAGAGCATGAGAAGAAGATTAACATTAAAGAGGGATGAGAGGTGGGAGGGAAAGGGAGAGAGAAGGGGAATTTCATGTAAATGGAAGGAGACTCTTAGGGGTATACAAAATTACATACAAGAGGATGTGAGGGGAAAGGAGGAAAATATAAGGGGGAGAAATGAACTACAGTAGAGGGGGTAGAGAGAGAAGAGGGGAGGGGAGGGGGGAGGGGGGATAGTAGAGGATAGAAAAGGCAGCAGAATACAACAGACACCAGAATGGCAATATGTAAATCAATGGTTCTGCAACTGATGTGATTCTGCAATCTGTATATGGGGTAAAAATGGGAGCTCATATCCCACTTGAATCAAAGTGTGAAATATGATATATCAAGAACTATGTAATGTTTTGAACAACCTACAATAAAAATTAATTAAAAAAATATATGATTTCTTATATATTTTCAGATATCAATTCAATACATTATTTAAAGGGGAACCAGTTATATTATTTATTAACTGTATGATCTATTCATGCATTATCTCTATATTCATAGACACAGGGTACACCTATTTTTACCCTCAATACTAATTTATACGTTTTCAAAATATTCCTCAAAAAATGGTGGAAGAAATACTCATGTCACCTGATCTATATATACATTTTATCACAGTAATATTCTGTACAAAAAAATCAAAGGTCACCCTTAAGTTTGTACCAAAGCCTAAATGGAAAGTGAGCATGGATTACTAAAACCTTCCATGTCCAGGTGGCCTAATGCTCTCAAATGTCAATCTTATTGGTGACTACATTTTTGTTTCTTCCTAAGATTATATATTCAACCTCAAGCCTGTTGAAAATGTCTAATCCTATCACTCACTTTATACTTTGCCTGATTTAGTAATGTCTCTATTTATATCTATTTTCCTACATATTTTCCCCTGTTCATCATTGTGACTGACTCTTCACTTGTGCTGACATTTACATTCACTGTCTACCTGAAACCCTATTGCTTAAAAACTTTTGGTCTAAATCCTATTCTCACTGTTCTTTGTAAACCTACTGACTATCTTCCTAATCCTACCGACTATCCCTTTTTGAGTGGATGTTCTCTTCGACATTCAATCATCCAAGGTACAAGCTCCTATGCCATTGTATATAGATTTATCTGAGGGTCTCCTTTCATTTCCAAGCAATTTCCCTTAAATAATTCAAAGCTAAGTGTACCAATTAAGGGCCCAATGCCCTTCTGGACTTCATATCTTCCATAGATTTATGTTTTTATACTTATATTTCACCTATATATTCTTGTAAATATCATAGTTTCCCAATACCATTATTCGTCATGCAGAAGGATTCCTAACCCCAAATTGAACATGTTACTAACCCAAAACCATACATTGTTCTCTCAATCGAACTTTACAGAACAGCAGGGACAGGGTTGCTCTTAAAATACAGGAATGTAGGGCATGTTCCAGCTGTTGAGAACATCAAAGGTCCATGCAGAAATGATCCCTTGAGAAGATGTAGGCAGCTACGAAAGACCTGAGAGAGAAAAGTCATCTTCTATGGCAAACAACCTTGTCAGCATGAAGGGATGTGTATGAATCAGCCTCTCTCTTCTTAATGTAGAGAAGATGGACCAAAACAGTGCTAGGTGGAGAGCTGTTCCCGGGTGCCCATGGTTTATATACCATTCTAACTTGTGAAAGTGTCACAGGAAGTAGGGGCAGCCTCCATCTCATGGGACTCTTGAAAGCAACTGTTAGGACAAAGTGGTTGTCAAGGCAATGACCTCATTCAGTTCCTGAAGAAGTGATCTACCTCACTTCCTTGGTGATGGAACTCTCTTAACTTGGGATCCAGGAAGCCAGGCACCCGGAGCCAGTCCAGTCCCAGACCCAGTAGGCTCACTTGTTTGAATTTACCAAGGAGAGTGTCAGTCTTTCTTGGTACCTACAGATGTGAGGATGGCCAAATACCAGGAGAGCTCTGCATAGGGGCCTTTCCTGAGAAAGTAGGTAGTGGTTCACCGCAGGCTCCTGACAACTTCACAGAGTTGGCCAAGGAGACCAGATCTGAGATAGGACAGGCCATTTTGGGGGAACATAGTATGGCCCACCACTCAGAGAAAACTCCAGATAGTCACAGAGTTACATGGGGGAAGGAGGTGTCTTTGTGGGTGTGGGTGTGATTTTGTGGTTTTGTCTCATGATCTGAGAATAGGTAGGAAAGACGGTTTGTTTGATTTGGAGTGGTCTTCTTCTAGTAAGTCGTTGGACAAGGCAAGTGTTTCTATGTCTGTGTATCCCACTGTGTCCGTGGTTGTAGACATTAGAAAATAGAATGCAACAATTGATATGTCCTGTATAGTAGAAAGATTCCCGGCATTCATCCTGCCCAATTTATGAATGGACTGCAGCTTGCCTTATCCATGGGCAACACCTGCTACCTTCCTAAGTTCCTGTTTCTTCCAGAATTCTCACCACTCTCCAGAATATTCTCATGGTTTTGTGTCCAAAATATGTACCACCTCCAAGCTCTGTGACATTGCCATGTCCTGGATAGCTGAAGGGAATGGCGAGCATCTCAGAAAACACAGATATCAGTGTGACCAAGAAAGTCTCAGTTGAGAAACCATGCTTTCGGCCTTTTGCTTATCAATTGTTCTGTTTCCCTGAATGTCAGGAAGGTCTTTGCCTCAGGCCACCCCTTTGTGAAGCCTGAAGAAAACAGTTTTCAAATGAAAATGAATGGGCACCACCTGTGGCTCATTGCTTAATTGCTTTGGAAAGGGATGTGTCTAAATCAGCCTCTTGGCCCTGTGTGAGGTTGTGGCTTAGATTCTCAGCACCTGATGGATATAAAGAGAGATCCCATGTGTGCATCCAAAACCAAAATGGCCAAAAGAGCAATTATTGTGAATGAAGTCTCTCGCATTCATTTGTAAGGTTCCTGACCACCATCAAGTGAGAATACGGATCCTTTGGGTCAAATGAGTTATGCACAGCCCTGCAGAGGCTAGCCCATAGGTTTTTGGGTTTTCTCATGGCTCCAAATCATATAAAGAATCTATACCTGACAGTCAGTAGGCCTCAAATTGGAGATGCAGAGCAGTATTAACAGCTAGCCTATCTGATCACTCCTGGTTCACCGGATGGGTGTCCAGGCCACCTTGACTTTAGGCAAATGAGGGGCAAGGGAGCTTATTTTTGACACTGTCTTGGGCTGCACCCCTCATGAAAAGCTCCAGCCAGAGGTTATGATAAGTGTCTATATGGAAGAAGATGAGGGCCATGTGGGAGTGTTTGGTTTTAATTGTGGTCATTTGTTTGGCGGTTGGAAGAGATAACTGGATCCACCTGGGCTTGAACTCTGGCATGATTCCTCTTAGAGACTGAGTTCTGGAATTTACCTCAAAGAAGTATTCCCATGAAATGTGTTGGGATTTTAGGAGGCCACGCATGAGAAGCCTCCCTTGAAAACTGAGATCGAGTGCCAGGGTGTCTTTCCACAGTGCAGTGAGAATCTCAGCCAGGATATCACATGATTTTATTCTGAAAGACTTGGCAGCCATAGTTGAGAGTCTAAACACATATGGAACTCATATTGTAGACCTCAATGATCCTGGCTTCATGTGACCTTTTGGCCACTCTTTGGGAAGCCTTGCCTGTGAGATTTCTCCAGAGTTTTAATTTAAATGAGCTTCCTCACCACATAATGGTTCCTGCATTAATTGAAACGTACAGTGACTCCAACTTCATCCTTCAAAAATGGCTAAATAAATACCATCAAATTTCTGAAATTCCCATGACCAGGTGGCACTGGAGAACCTTTGGATATCCTGTTGCTGATCATGAGTGAAATAATTCCCCACGCAATGACACTTCACCGGGAGAATTCCAATTTTATTGCTCAAAGCTGTGTGCTTATATAGAACTAAGGGGGAGATGGTAGGGCTTAGATAAATGGCAGCAACCCGTTTATTGGCAAGTTCTTTCAGATATCAGCTCCAGAGCCCAGGAATTAGTTCTCATTGGGGCTAAGGTTCCCCACAAGTGAGATTTGAAATTGGCGGTGACGTGAGAGTTCACAAGGGTGGGAACTTTTTGCGCCACTGCAGAAATGAAGAAGGTAGGAAGAAGAAGTCCTTAGGCGCCATGTTGAGGTTTTTCTCTGGGGTATGGCTGCCATTTATTCTTTTCCCAACATTCCACCCTTTTTGTTTTCTTAGGAAGTGGGGCGTCATTTGTCAGATCCGTCTGCTTCCTGCTGTGTGGGGGTGGTGTGGGGCCTAGAAAGAGAAGTGGAGGAATGCTCATGGAGCAGGTTTGGGATTATCATGGCAGCCAGAAATAAAACCCAGTGGCTATAGACAGCTACTTTCGTAGGGGTGAAGTCAATGAATGTTCCCTGAAGCCAAAGTTGTCGATGGCATGGAACTAGTCCTGGATGGAAGAGATTGTTGGTATCAGCCACTGGTCCTGTAACAGAGACTCTAGGAAATACTGGAAGCATTGCCTGGACATGGCGTCACCAGCACCTGAAGAAGATCAGAGCAAATAAAAACAGAATGAAGATAAACATTAAAGGAAATGTCATTTTTTGGCAGAAGTTCCATGTTGGGGGACTGACATAGAAGAGGCCAAGGGCCATGAGAAATCTTAGAAGGTGGTAAAGACTCATGAATCCAGGATGGCAGATTAAGAGGTTCTCAGAGCTCGTTGTCTCCCGCTGTCTGATACCCATTGCATTCCATCATGCCTGGTAGTGAGCTTCATCACTGAGTTACTGTTCTCTTGGAGATGTTGGGGGTTCATCGGTCATCAGAGGCTGGTAGTGCCTAAGCAAAAGCTGGTTGAAAGTTTGATTAGGAATTTTTTGCAGTTGGGTTTGAAGGCACTTCATTTTGCAGGGCAAGAGAGCACAAAAAGGAGCATCCCAATAAGGGGCCCCAAGATATGTAGTAAGTACATGGCAAGATAGGATTGGAAGAACCCTATGATGGGATTGGAGGAGGTATGTTTGAGAAATTCGGTCGATAATTCCTGCAATTTAACAACATTTTTTTTTATTAGCCCAGATTCATTAACATAATAGCAAAATTCCTCTCTGAGGAATAGGCATGTAACCCCTTTTTCTGCAGTGAGAAGATCAATTGCCCTTTGGTTCTGTAAAGCCACTTGTGCCAATGATGTAACCTGCCGCTGCAAGGAACCCAGAGACTCAGCCATGGTATTGAGTGTTTCCTGCAGTTTTTGTTGAAGGTCATTGGATGCCCATAGAGCATGACCTATAGCTCCACCAGAGAGTCCGAGACTCGTCACTGAGGTTGTTAAAATGAGGCCTACCAGAACCGGCAGAAAGACTACCTTACGGGTGCGGGAAGGTAGGGCCAACTGTCGGAATTCGGTGGGAGTATACAAAGATAGCTGAGGAACTACAGTAACCAAGAAACAGGTGCCAGAGACATTGATCGTTGAGGTACTTAAAGACCCATTACACCAGAGGAAATGTTCAGGTTGCCTAAACACAGGGCTCTATGGGGTGTTGTAGCTCAAGGAACAAACGGGTAAAGGATTCATTATTGGCAGGTGGAAACAGATGAAAGGAAATAAAGTATTGGTGGAATAACTTTCCCACAGTGGGTTACGTGTCACATGTAGGGTTTGTCCTTTTTAGAGAAATTGTAGGGTTTTGCTGGAATATTTTCTGCCGCTAATGGGACTGCTGCTAGAAGTGGACGACTAAGTGAAGCACAGAGAAAGCACTGAGAAGTAGGCAAAGAAAGACGGGTGGAGTTTAATAATCAAAACGTTTGGTGTAGCAAATTGAGCCATGTGGGAGAGGGACCTGAGGGGGTTGAAGGCTCTGAATCCTCTTTGGATGAGCTATGGATACGATCTCGAAGTTTTGATTCTGAGTCCTTAATGTGTTAGACTACCTGGATGGTTGCCTTAGGTGGCGTAATCAGGGTGCGGCCAATAGTCATCCACCCTGTGGGTCTGACTGAGGTTGTCTGAGCATAGACAGCAAACTCAACATAGCCCCAACGTTTGGCCTTGGGGTCAGGTTTATCTAAAGTATACCATCCATTGTTATTGGATGAAGAGCCTTTATGCCACTTTATGTAACTAGAAGTCCACCCTTCAGGGTAAATGAGTGAGTGGTAAGAATAGCTACCACGTTCATCATGGAACCTGCATGACCAATAGGGGCACCCATTATATATCTCAGGCCACCAATGACAATAATCTTTTGTTTGATCAAAAAGGAAGCAAATGAAAGGCCAGTTCCAGCTACCAGGGACGAAGGTCCTTGAAGGTGACAATTTTAGGGAAATAGAGGTGCAGTTGTGGATGAAGCAAGTAGTTGCATCCACTCCGCGGACCGTCTGCATGCCATGTCCTGAGTATCGTTCCCGAAGAGTGAATAAATGCATGGTAGGTGAGGAGGGTAAAGACCAGTCCTGACAGAGCACAGAAAATAAGCAGAGCACAAAAAACAAGCAGTTAGAGAAGACTAGGGTGTTGGGAGAGCTCATTGTGCCTTCTTTAAGAGGAATTGGGCTGCAAGGAAAACCGTGTGAGCCGCAACTTAAATGGGTGAGATGGGTGTGGAGAGCAGGAGTAAAGGGGAGGTTCAGGAGGTGATTCTTGGAGTTCCTCTGGGGTGGCCCTGTCGTCAGCATGTGGGGCCTCCTGGTGATGTGTCTTCAACCTAGACATGTGATTCCAGCGAGTGAGACGGTTGTCTGGTAAGGAGAGTTTGGCGGCGGTGGGGGTACAGAGAATGACAGGATGGGGCCTTCCCATTTTGGGGCAAGAGTCCCTTTCTCCTCTGGGGTATTATAATTGACTAGACTAACAGGTGTTAAGGGAGGAGTGTTTGGAGAGGAGACTGGGTCCGGAAGAAGCCAGTCCTGATATTTCCAGAGTTCCGAGCGGAGATGAAGCAAGAGAGGCAAAGACAAATCTCGGGTGAGAGGTCCTTGTGAAATGACCAACGCAGGGGTTATAAGATGTCTTTCATACATTATCTCAAAAGGAGACAGTAAAGATGGTTTCTTAGGGAGAGCTCTGATTCGAAGCAAAGCCAAGGGAAGGAGTTTGACCCAGTCTATGTTTAATTCCATTGTCAATTTGGTAAGGACTTCCTTTAGAGTACGATTTACCCTTTCCACATTCCCTGAAGCCTGGGGGAAATATGGACAGTTGAAATGCCACTTGAAGGAGAGGGCTTGAGAGACCTTTTGTGTGATCCTAGAAGTAAACTCAGGGCCATTGTCATATTGTAGGGAAGTGGGCATACCAAAACTGGGGATGATGTCTGTCAGTAAGATTGAAGCTAAAGTGGAAGCCTTTTTATTGGAAGTTGGAAATGCCTCAACCAAATCAGAGAAAGTGTCCACAAAGACAAGGAGGTATTTAGTGTGCCATACTGTGGGCATGTTGGTGAAGTCTACCTGCCAGTCAGCAGAGGGAATGTGTCCCCGGGCTTGTTGGGAAGGGAAACGTTTGGGCCTTAAAGGAGTATGAGGGTTGGTCCGCTGACAGATCTGACAATTAGAGGCTATATTCTGTAGCATGGCTTGTCAGAGGGAGTGAGGAAGAAGAAACTCTGTAAAAAGAGCGTCAAAGACTGAGAATTGGAAAGGAATAGAGTATGAAGGAACTTGAAAAGATGCTTGTTCTTACTGAAAGAAGTAGGGGCTTCAGATGAGCTGTCTAAAGTGGCCATTATATGTCCACCATGGGGGCCATGATTGGAAGTGGTAGCAGCCATTCGTGCCACCTGGTCAGCTTTGGCATTGCCCTCAGTGATAAGAGAGCCGTCCTTCTGATGGGACCTACAATGGACATCTCCCAACTGGGTGGGTAAGTGGGAGGCCTCTATCAGATTGGTTATAAGAGCTGAATTAGTGATCGCATTACCTTTGGTGGTAAGTAGGCCTCGCTTCTTTCAAATTGCAGCATGGGATAATAAGATATGGAAGACATATTTTGAATCATTTTAGAGGGTGAGGGATTTGCCTTGTGCTAGAAGGCAGGCACGAGTGGATGCTATAAAATCAGCCTGCTGGTCTGTAGTTCCTGAAGGCAAAACTTTGGCCTCTATAATCTCAGTGGCTGAAAATACAGCGTATCCAGAGTAATGAGTTCCATTCTGCCTAAAGGAACTGCTGTCAGTAAACCAGATAAGGTCAGGCTTGGTGAGTGGTCTCTCATAAATGGAAGAATGACAGGGGAGGAAATCATCTAAGTTTTCCAAGCAATTTTGAGTTGGTGTGTGAGACATGGGAGTTATTGGGAGCAGTGAGGCAGGGTTCAGTGCAGAGCAGGGGAGGAAAATAATATTAGGGTTTTCCAGAAAGGAAGTGAGGAGCGACAGAACTCTGGATGTAGGGAGGGTTTGAAGACCCTTTTAAGGTAAAAGATCTTTCAAGTGATGTGGGGAGTAGATAGTTCAAGGGGCCCCAAAAGTCAGATTAGAGGCTTCTTTGTGTAAAATTTGTCTAGTAGCCAGAGCTCTTAAGCAAGGGGCCCACCCACGGATGGAAAATAAGAAACCATGTCCTCCAGGTCACATAGATGCAGACCCAGGTTGATGATTTCACTAGAAAGGAAGCTAAAGCACGTGACAGCAACATATATTTCAAGTGCCCAACCTCACAGGCAGTATCTCAAGAAGTCTCTAGGACAACAGACCTCCATGTTTTTGAAGTGTTTACCCTGTCCCTTACTTTTGCAAACTCCTCTAACACTTCCAAGGTTGTGAACTTCTGATCGCATTCCATTCCAGATATGTATTCATGGATTTTCTAACTCTTCTCCTCTAATTGTGTCTTACATGGGGTGAAGGTGTTGTCAAGGTATTGTTCTGGATGAGAGTGGGAAGATTTTTGTGTAGCACATATTTACATACACATTGGATTCATTTTCCAATTTTCCATTCGAAATACTGAATCCCTGTCAGTAACCCATACCCTAATAGACTCTGACTACTAATCCTAATATGATGGAGACAAATAACCCAAACATAATATTAATACAAGCAGTTCAGAGGAGGCATGGTGTATAGTTGGTCTTGCCTTTTGCATGATATAGTGTAGGAGTTATAAATCTTGTCAATTGTTTGTTGAAATAGTACTCCATGTGTTTTTAAAGTTCACACATATGTGAATTTCTGTCTCCTTTTTTCTGTAGCCAATTCAGCACATGTATTTTTATATGCACATATAAAATCATACCTGGTATCACACGTACATTTTTGTGAGGTGGCTAACTTGGCAGAAACAAAGTATGAGAAGAGATCACCCCTCCTAAACGCTTTTGGAACTGAAAATTCAAACTATGAGTGAGATTTTTAGTTGAACAACATTATACATAAATCCATGTTCAGTAAAATTAATATTTTTGGATCGGTGGATGATATATATTTCACGATGAATTTTGATTGGCATATATATTGCTACTTTCTAATGTTTCTCTGTGAGATATATATATATATATATATTCTCTAGATTTTTCCAAATATAAAATATATGTGTCCTATTATACACTCCCTAAATAATTCACTCATGCTCATGTATGTGGTTTTATAATCAAATTTTCATACGATTATTTTCAGAAATATTCATCCACCTGAAATACATATTTGTTTTCTAGTACTGAAAACTCACTTCACTGAATGGTGCAAACAAATCCTTATATTTCTACTGTAACTGACCCAATTTAACATCAATGCAAGTAGATTCCAAAGGGGCATGATGTGTATTTTGACGTTCATTTTTATTTAACACTGGTACATTACTATTTCTTCAGTTTTTGTACATCATAGTATATACATTTCATCCACAAGTTCACAAATTTAAAGACATTTGAAACACATTCAATCACTTCCTGCTTCAGTACACATGTATTCCTCCTTGCTTTTGACTGGTTATTTATTGAGACTTCTTTCCAAACACATTATTTTCGATTTCCATAATCAATTTTGAAGCAAAACTCACACACACTTTATGATAAACCACAACCCTAATATTACCATTAGATGTATAACTGGTTGGAATGAATGTATGTATGTCAATATGACATTTCCTGTGTATTTTCAGATATCAATTTATTCCAATTTCTAAAGTTGGAATCTGTTATATTATATATTCACACATGGTACACCTATTTGTGCCCCCAATACTAATTTATATCTCTTCTAAATATTGCTCCCAGAAATGGTGCAAGAAAGACTCATGTCACCTGATCTACATATACATTTTATCACAGTAATATTCTGGCCACAAAATGCAAAGTCACACTTACAATTGTACCAAAGCCTAAATGGAATGTGAGTATGGATTATGAAAATCACCCATGTCCATGTTGCCTAATGCTCTCAAATGTCAATCCTATTGGTGACTACATATTTGTTTCTTCCTAAGATTATGTATTCAACCTCAAGCCTGTTGAAAATGTCTAATCCTATCAATCACTTCATCATTTGCCTGATTTCCTAATGTCTCTAATGATATCTGCTTTCCTACATATTTTCCCCAGTTCATCATTGTGACTGACTCTTCAAATGTGCTGACATTTACATTTTCTGTCTACCTGAAACCCTATTGCTAAGGAAGTTTTTGTCCAAATCCTATACTGACTCTTTTTTCTAATCCTATCAAGTATCTTCCTAATCCTACCAACTATCCTTTTTTGACTGGATGTTCTCTTCAACATTCAATTATCCAAAGTACAAGGTCCTATGTCATTATGTATAGATTTATCTGAGACCCATGTGCACAACATAATTCAGAGTAAAGTATCCCAATCAAGGATCCAATGCCCTTTTGGGCTTCAAATCTTACCTAGATTTGTGTTTTCATACATATATTTCACCTCTATATATCCTTATAAATATTGCAGTTTCCCAATCATGCAGCAGAATGATTCCTAACCCAAATCAATCATGTTATTAATCCTAACCATACTTTGTTTCCTCAACCTAACTTTACAGAAAAGCAAGGACAAAGTTGTTCTTATATAGAAATGTAAGAGATCTTCCACCTGCTGAGAACCTCAAAGGTCCATGCAGAAGTGAACCCTGGGGAAGATATAGAAAGCTATGAAGGACCTGAGAGAGCGAAAGTCATCTTTCATGACAAAAAAAAAAAAAAAAAAAAAAAAAAAACAGGTCAGGATGAAGGGGTGTGTCTGAAGCAGTCTCTTTCTTCTTAATGTAGAGAAGATGGACCAAACCAGGCTTGTGTGGAGAGCTGTTTACGGGTGCCTATGTTTGATATACCATTCTTACTTGTGAAAGTGTCACAGGAAGTAGGGGCAGCCTCCATCTATTGGGACACTTGGAAGCAACTGTTAGGACAAAGATGTTGCCAAGGCAGTGACCTCATTCAGTTCCTGAAGGAAGTGACCTATATAACTTTCTTGGTGATGGAACTCTCTGAACTTGGGATCCAGGAAGCCAGGTACCCAGAGTCATTCCCAGTCCCAGTCCCAGTGGCCACACATGTTTGGATTTACCAAGGACAGAATCGGTCTTTCTGTGTAACTACTGATGTGAGGATAGCCAAATTCCAGGAGAGCTCTGAAGAGGGGCCTTTCCTGAGAAAGCAGGTAGTGTCTCACTACTGGCACCTGACAACTTCACAGTGTTGGCCAAGGAGACCAGATGTGACATAGGACAGCCCATTTCGGGGAAACGTAGTATGTCCCATCAGTCAGAGGACACTCCGGATAGTCACAGACCTACTTGGGGGAAGGAGTTGACTTTGTGGGTGTGCGTGTGAGTTTGTGGTTTTGTCTCATGATCTTAGAATATATAGGAAAGTCGGTTTGTTTGATTTGGAGTGGACTGTTTCTAGTAAGTCTTTTGACAATGCGAGTGTTTCTATGTCTGTTTATCCCACTGTGTCCGTGGTTGTAGACATTAGAAAAGAGAATGCATCAATGGATGTGTCCTGTCTAGTAGAAAACTTCACAGCATTCATCCTGCCCAATTTATGAATGGACTGTGGCTTTCCTAATGGATGGGCAACAACTACTATCTTCCTAAGTTCCTGTATGTCTTCTTGAATTCTGGCCACTCTCCAGAATAGGTTCAGGGTTTTGTGTCCACGATATGTACCACCTCCAAGCTCTGTGACATGGCCATGTACTGGATAGCTGAAGGGAATGGGATCATCTCAGAAAACTCAGATATCATTCCAGAAACCCTGCAATGGGCCATTTGCTTATCTATTGTTCTGTTGCCCTGAATGTCAGAAAGGTCTTTGCCTCAGGCCACTCCTTTGTGAAGCCTGAAGGAAACGGTTTTCAAGGGGAATTAATGGGCATCATCTGTTGCTCTTTGCTTAATTGCTTTGGAAAGGAATGTGTCTGCATCAGACTCTTGGCCATGTGTGAGGCTGTTGCATAGATTCTCAGCACCTGATGGATCTAAAGAAAGTTCCCACGTGTGCTTCCAAAACCAAAATGGCCAAAAAAGCAGTCATTGTGGACGAAGTCTCTCGCCTTCCTCTGTAACGTTCCTAACCTCCATCAAGTGAAAATAGGGATCCTTTGTGTCAAATGAGTTCTCAAAACACTGCAGATGATAGCCCATATGTGCTTGGGTTTTCTCATGATTCCAATTCACATAAAGAGTCTATACCCGAGAGTCAGTAGGCCTCAAATTGGAGAAGCAGAGCAGTATTTATGGCAGGCTTATTTGATCACTCCTGGTTCTCAGGAAGGGTATCCAGGCAACCCTGACTTTAGGCAAATTATGGGCAAGGGAGTTTATTTTGTACACTGTCTTGGGCTGAGCCCCTCATGGAAACCTCCAGCCACAGGTTATGATGAGTGTCTATATGGAAGAAGATGAGGGCCTTGTGGGAGTGTTTTGGTTTTAATTGTGATCATTTGTGTAGTGCTTGGAAGTGATGACAGGGTCTACCTGGGCTTGAACTCTGGTGTGATTCCCCTTAGAGTCTGAGTTCTGGAACTGATCTCAGAGAAATATTGCCATGAACTGTGTTCAGATTTTAGGAGGCCACACATTGGATTTCCCCTTGGAAACTGAGATCAAAAAAGAAGGGTGACTTTCCACAGAGCCTTGGAATCTCAGCTAAGATATCACATGATTTTATTCTGAAAGATGTGGCAGCCATAGTTGACAGTCAGAACACCCATGGACGTCACATTGAAGACCTTTTGACCACTCTATGGGATGACTTGCCTGTGAGATTTCTCCAGAGATTTCATTGAAATGAGTTTCCTCACCATTTACTGGTTCCTGAATGAACTGAAACCCACAATGCCTCCAACTTCATCCATGAAAAATGGCTAAATAAATACAATAAAATTTTTGAAATTCCCTTAACCAGGTGGCACTGGAGAACCTTTGGATGTCTTTTTCCTGATCATGAGTGTACAAGAGAATGCCATGATTGACGGGGTTTCATGAAAATGGTGTAGAACAAAGATGCCAGTAAGTTGGACCCTGCTGAGTAGTGGGCCTATTGCAGTGGTGGGCAGGTGTGTGATAATACATCTGTGGTGTGGCCAGGAGAATTTTCCATTGCCTTCAAAATGGCTTGTGACTGATATGGTGCAGCCAGCAGACCCTTCTTGTTACATGGAGAGGTTTCTGGGCAAAGTTCAGAGTCAGATTTCTATGGACAAATGGGCAAGCTTTGTGAGATAGAAGCCTGGTTGGTGCATTCTCTGTCACCACAAGTGACAGAACTCCCTCCAATACTGGGTCCCAGTTGAACTCGTTGTATTTCATGAAGCAAATACCAAACTCCCAGTGCAGCAGCAAGAAACACCACGAAAAGTGGAGGATGACCAAATGGCTTCACAGTTCACACGGGGAGACACTGAGCACCAAGTGGCCACAGTTTACCTATAAATACAAAATTCAGCACTGCTGCCTCATGTTCATTAGAATACAAAAAACCATGTCCTCCAGGTCACGTAGATGCAGACCCAGTTTTTATGGTGTCACTAGAAAGGAAGCTAAATCTCCTTACAACAACATATATTTCAAGTGCCCAACCTCAGAAAAAGTTTCTCAAGAAGTCTTTAGGCCGGCAGAGCTCCACGTCTTTGGAGTGTTTACCTGTTAGACCAGGACGCTAGAAAAGACCACTGACTCAAATTAAAATCAAATAAAATTAAGCTTATTATTTCCACCGGCCGTGCTGCCTCTCCCTCCCAAAATGGTGGGAACAAGACAGCATCCCCAGCTTTCCTACAGCCCAGTTTTATAGCCCAGAAAGTTACACAAAAGGGGGGTTACAGATAACAGAACTCTGATAAACATCACATTAAAGGTAGTTTACAATTTTTTTGCTGTTCCTACATCAGAATTCATGAGGACCATTAGAGCCTCAGAGAGGGTTGTTGTCTGGCCAGAGAAGGCAAATATTTATGATGTGTCACTAAAGTTTCAGAGAGGGCTGCTATCTGGTCAGAGAGCTGGGCATGCGTGAGTTCAAGACGTGGGCAGGCATTCCACGCAGGTTCAGAATTTGAAGTAATTTATGGTAAAGCCAAAATTATCTTTTCATGGCTTTGTGGCATGATGGCTCCCAATTTTAATAAAAGATCAGGTTGGGTCTACAATTTCCCCCTTTTCTCTGTGTCCCTTTCAAATCTTTGATAGATTATGGGAAGAACACTGAGGAAATTTTTATCCCTCAGATAAGAGTCTCCAAAATTTTACAACTCACCCAAAACCGATCTCCCTGATTTTACCTGACTTAATTAATTATTTATATTGATAGTCTATTTATCTTTCTCTCCATTGTTGTAAAAAGAGTGGCATCACTAATTTTTTCTTCTTCTCTCCTGAGACAGGGTGACGTGAGTGGGCTCGTCGTGAGGGACATGAGTTGACTATTAGAAGTCAGTTGAGAGACATGAGTTGCCCTTTAGAAGTCAGTTCGGTTTGAAGTCAGGTTGGGGAAGAACAGGTTGTAAAGTCATCTGTGAATGGATTCTTCTATGAGTGAAACAAAAACCATGAGTACTGAATAAATGTTGCAGCAGCTGGAACATGTCACTGTATAGAAATTCCCTCACCAGTCTTTAATATCCCCAATTATCAGGACTGTCAACTTAATATTTAACTTTAAGTGTTACAGTGGGCCCTCCCAATAAGACACAGTTTAATAATTTAATGTCATCTGATCTTGTAAAAATCCTTTTACTAGTATGACCTCTGCGTCTAATAGAGAAACCTTTAATTCTGTTACTCAGGGCTAGATAATCGTACTAGCAAACACCAAGCCTACCTGTGTAGGTTAGGAATATCTGTAGGTCTTAAACTGAAAACTTCTGCCTGTGGCAGCTCTTCTTGATAGTCTCTTTTTATAAGTATTAGGCATTCCTGTGTGAGAATCCTTCTTTGTAGCCTCCAGTCTTACTTATTTTGGGAGGATAAGATAAAGTGCATACCTTAATTATTATTATTATTATTATTATTATTATTATTATTATTATTATTATTTAAAATGCCCAGGAGTGGCTGTATTTTGGTCTTAACTGTCTTTGCTAAGTGTTTAAGATGAAGCAGTCAAACTGACTTTTGTTTCTATCTATTGTTAACAGTCAGCTGAGCTTTTGTGGGAATCAATTCTGGGGAAACTTGAGAGGAGATTCTCAGTTCTGCTAGTGCCATTTGCGCTAGGTGGGTCCAGGTCTTGCTTGACCATTTGGCTTCCCTCAGAAGCATCAGGGATGTCTCCTTTCTCTGATGACTCTCCTCTTTGTAACAAATGCACTGATTGGCTTTCTGTTCTCCAGTGGTCTCATTAATCTCCCTGATCAGGAGGTTATGTGGCCCAGAGTTGCAAAGCTCTTTAGAGAAGTCCCCTGTTCCCTGGATTCAGACTGACTCAGAGGGCAAGAGCCAAATATTGGTTTTCTTGGCCCTTTTCATTTAACATTCATTTTAAATCCTAATCTTAAAAATCCAGCAAATAAATTTTAACAGCCTTACATTAAGAGTACTGGGCTTTAATGTCTATAACTTTATAATTACCTTTTTATTAATTGGGATCTGTATTATTCTGTCTGTATTGTAGTTGATGACTTATTATCTTGAATAAACCCATGTTGTGTTCTTATAGCAACGCATTTGTAAAACACTAACAGGGAATCTTTAGATCACTTATAAGAAAATTTCAAACTAAAATTAACAAAAGTAAAAATACTTAGTTCGTGTAATATCTTCCCTGAATTTTTTGGCTGAGTTATACATTATATCCCCTGTTTGAGATCCTAGGAATATTGACAATAAAAAAAAAAACTTTTTAACATAACTTTAAAGAAATATTATCTGACCTAATCGTTTCATAGTCATTCTCACATGTAGTAAGATGGGACACACAGCCTTATCTCAGGAAAGGCAGGGCTCTTTATAAATCTTAACTATTTTAGTTCTAAAGCTGATCTTTATTTTTAAATATCATTTGACAATGTTTAAATAAATTGTTTGAGGTCACATGAACATTAGCTAACACCATATGATATCACATTTAAAACATGAATTAAAGAAAGGCTGAAAGTTTTTAACCTTTACAAAGATTAGGCTCTAATTAACTTAAAAATTCATTTAAATTGTTCCCCAATGTAAAAAGTAACATAAAAATTTACATATCTTATTGATAACAGGTAAATAAATCCACAATATATTTTTTACCACAAAACTTCAGAGCACCAGCTTGATATAATACTCTTTAAACGTTTCTACCTTACAGACTTCCATACCTGTAAGATATGAAAACATTAATAGCATAACAATTACATTTATGTTTCTACATTAATCAAGTTTGGCTTTTAAAGAAATGGCAGTACAGTGCTCTAAAATAACAGTTTTTATTTAATCAGTTGTTTAATTTTTATGGTTGCTTGCTCTAGAAAACATAAATCTTAATAAACTCAATGTTATGGGTAAACTTATGTTTTAAGAAATTTTTGTCTCATTAACACATGACTGATTTTTACAATCTTATACAGAGTTTACTAAAAAAAATACAGATCTTAGTAAATCAATCAGATATCTAACAAAAGTACTCATGAATGAGTAATCCCATATCAAATTTACTTTACTTATTTATCAAAAAGTTAGAGAAATGTATTGAACAGTGTAAACCATTTTTATGTTGAAGGAAAGGTACTAGAGCCAAGGCATATTAGACATTTTGTAGATGTTAATATTTTGTTAGATGTTTGAACACCTAGAAAACTTTGTAAGCTTAAATTTAAAGACATTTGTTTTTATCTCTTTATCCAATTTAAATTGAAACATTTAAATCACGTGAATTTAAGATCTTTGGATCCACTTTTTTAAAATTTGTTTTTACGAGCGCTATTTTTTTATGAGCGCTCCTTATATATGTTAATTTGTGTATCATATATATGATATACGGATATATGTATATATAGACATACAACACATAACAATTTGTGCACACATAATAATAGTAAAGGCCTTGTAGCTTTTCGTAGTTGAAATCTTTATTGCAATGTTTCAAAAAGTCCACAGTTGGTCAAAGATAGAACTGATCAGAAAAACATTAACCTAGGTCTGTATGCTCAAAATCATGAGGTCAAAAAACATAAAGTATCTAAGAAAAAAATAAGAGTCCTAGAAAAAATGACTTGCCAGTAATTAGTAAATAACATACAATTTACCTTTTTTTTCCCTTAGACCTCAAATCACTCTCCTACAAAGCTTGCAGGCTTCTTTCATTTGCATTTCAACATAAGTCATGGCTGAGGTCTGGAAGGAGCAGCAAAAAAACTGCTATTCTGAACAGACATCTCAGGACTAAGGCATTTTAACCATAATTTTCAGGTTCAGATGTTGAAAATTATGATACAAGTTTAAGATACAATTCACAAAATTTTATATCTTTACATCTTGTTTTGTCAACAGACACCATACTATGATTTACTATTTATGTCCAAATTAATGCACTGGTACACACAGTGACATTTTCCCAGGCTACCCAATTCAAAATTGGTGAAAAAAAAAAAAAAGACCGTATGATTGGGAAGTTTCTTGCCAACTTGGAAGTAGAGTTCTTCAGTTATCCATCCTAAGTATTTAAGTTCTCTGGCATGAATTATCTGAAATCATAAACTAAACAATTACCTAAACCCGACTTTTTACTCCAAGATTGTGCAATGCTTCAAAAACCCATTCAGTTACCAGATTGTTAAAATAAAACATCATCATTTAGACACACATTCAGCTAAGATCATTCCCCAAAAACAATTTATAATATCAACACATTATTGCAGATGTCTTAAAGGGCCAGAAACTAAGACACAATACAGACAGAAAGGAGGTCCAGACTATGGCTGTCAGACAGAACCCTTTAAACCAGAGCAGATAAGAGAAAAATCTCCTACAGCAGTGGCACCATAGATGTCCCCACAAGGGGACCAGATGTTTTCACAGAAGGGCAACCTGAAATGTAAAATAAAGTGTCTCCATGGTGACTTTACTGCATTTAGTGTCACCTTTTTCTTTTTCTCTTTTTTTAACAAGACAGAGGTGGCATAATCCTTACAGTGCAGGGAAGGAAGGAGGTAATTCCCTGAATCAACAGGGCTTTGGCAGCTGCTGGGAGTCCCTCAGTTTCCCCTTTTACATACAGGATTAGCTCCTCTGATTCAGTTCCACATCAAGCATGCTCTATCTCCTAACATTTCAGTAGATAGCTCTCACAAAGTTCCGGGGCGGAGGGGGGGTACAAGATTTGTAACTTAAAGTTTGGTTCCTGATCTTGAAGCCAATTAATACAAATTTAATAATGAGGACTGGGTTTTGAGAAAAAGAAAAAAGGAGTTTTATTGCTTGGCTAACAAAGGAGAAACACAGGGGACTCTGCCAAAGTTGTGACTCTCTTTATCTGGAGGGACAAGGGGTTTTAAAGGAGTTTCACTTGTTAACCTGGGAGATACTCAGTTCTTAGGTCCCCAGCAGGCATAGCCCTCTGCAATGGGTGTGCTCCAGGCAGCCAGCTAGGGGCTTCTATCATCCTGCTTTACAATGGGGGATAAAGTTTATTGCAGTTCCTTAAAACACAGTCCAAAGGGGTGTCAGGCTTAATCTCTTTATTTCTGATTTTCATGTCCAATATACTTAAGTTTTTACCACCAATATCACACAACAAAACGAACAAAAACAAACAAACAAAAAACCAAAAAATAGAACACAGAACACAAAAAAACAGAAACCCAGCGCCTAAAAACAGAAACAGGGCAAGAGTGCAACATCTTGCTAAAGCTCCAGGGTAGGAGCGCATGCGTGCCCGTCGGCACCTCTCTACAGTTCCAGAGGAATTCCCTACAGAACAGAACAGAGGACAGAAAGATTCTCGTTACTGTCCTGGACAGAAGTATATGTGAGCCTCCCCGTGCCACATCTCTGTCATCAGAAGAGATCTCCCTTAACCAGATATCAGATGTTATAAAGGAGCCACTTACCTATGGAGGCGTCCTCCATCAGGTGCTTGCTAATAGTTTTAGTGCAGAGGTTCACTGCAGTGCTCCCTGGACTAAAGGCTCTCTTCCAAATATAAAGAAGATGGACCAAATCAGGCCTGTGTGGAGAGCGGTTCCTTGGTGCCTATGGTTGATATACCATTCTAATTTGTGAAAGTGCTACAGAAAATAGGGTAAGCCTCCTTCTCATGGTACGCTTGAAAGCAACTGTTTGGACAAAGTGGTTGCCAAGGCAGTGACCTCATTCAGTTCCTGAAGGATGTGACCTCACTTCAATCCCTTGGTAATGGAACTCTCTGAACTTGGGATCCAGGAAGCCAGGCACACAGAGTCAGTCTCAGTCCCAGTCCCAGTGTCTCACTTGCTTCGATTTAGCAAGGACAGAGTCAGTCTTTCTTGGTACCTACTGATGTGAGGATGGCCAAATGCCAGGAGTTCTCTGAAGAGGGGCCTTTCCTGAAAAAGTAGGTAGTGGCTCACAGCTGGCTCCTGACCACTTCACAGAGTTGGACAAGGAGACCAGATCTGAGACAGGAAACGCCATATCGGGGGAACATAGTATGGCCCAGCAGTAAGAGGATACTCTGGAGAGTGAGAGACCTACTTGGGGAAGGAGGTGCCTTTGTGGGTGTGGATGTGTGTTTGTGGTTTTGTCTCATGTTCTGAGAATAGGCAGGAAAGTCGGTTTGTTTGGTTTGGAGTGAACTGTTTCTAGTAAGTTGTTTCACAAGGCGAGTGTTTCTATGTCTGTGTATCCCACTGTGTCCGTGCTTGTAGACATTAGAAAAGAGAATGCATCAATGGATGTTTCCTGTCAAGTAGAAAGCTTCCCAGCATTCATCCTGCCCAATTTATGAATGCACTAGGGCTTGCCTTATCGATGGGCAACACCTGCTATTTTCCTAAGTTCCTGTTTTCTTCCTGAAATCTAGCCACTCTCCAGAATAGGTTCATGCATTTGCATCCACGATATGTACCACCTCCAAGCACTGTGACATGGACATGTACTGGATAGCTGAAGAGAATGGCAAGCATCTCAGAAAAGTCAGATATCACTGTGACCCAGAAAGTCTCAGTAGAGAAACCCTGCGAAGGGCCTTTTGATTACCTATTGTTCTGTTGCCCTGAATGTCAGGAAGGCCTTTGCCTCAGGCCACGCTTTTGTGAAGCCTGAAGAAAACAGTTTTCAAACGGAAATGAATGGGCATCACCTGTGGTTCTTTGCTTAAATGCATTGTAAAGGGATGTGTCTGAATCAGCCTCTTGGCTCTGTGTGAGCCTGTGGCTTAGATTATCAGCACCTGATGGATCTAAAGAAAGATCCCATGTGTGGATCCAAAATCAAAATGGCCAAAAAATCAGTCATTGTTGATGAAGTCTCTCGCATTCCTCTGTAAGGTTCCTGACCTCAATCAAGTGAGAAAAGGGATCCATTGGGTCAATTGAGTTCTTCAAAGCCTTGCAGATGCTAGCCCATAGGTTCTTGGGTTTTCTTATGAATCCAATTCAAATAAAGAATCTAAACCCCACCGTCAGTAGGCCTCAAATTGAAGAACAGAGCTGTATTAATGGCAGGCATATTTGATCACTCCTGGTTCACAGGAAGGGTGTCCAGGCCACTCTGACTTTTGGCAAATGAGGGGAAAGGGAGATTATTTGGGACACTGTCTTGTGCTGCACCTCTCATGGAATCCTCCTGCCAGAAGTTATGATGAGTGTCTATTTGGAAGAAGATGAGTGCCATTTGGGAGTGTTTTGGTTTTAATTGTGGTCATTTGTGTGGTGGTTGGTAGAGATAATTGAGTCCATCTTGTCTTGAACTTTGGTGTGATTCCCCTTAGAGACTGTGTTTTGGAACTGACCTCTGAGAAGGTACAAGGTCCTGTGTCATTGTATATCCATATTTCTGGGACATCTCTACGGAACGTAATTCAAAGCTAAGTATACCAATCAAGGGCCAAATGAACTTCTGGGCTTCAAATCTAACCTAGATTTCTGTTTTCATACTTATATTGAAAGGTTAATAAAATAGGTACTTGTCACTTCCTGTTTTTCTGTATGCTTAATAAAACACTGTTGAAATCTTGAGAACTGTTTGCTCTTCTTGTTCCCAGAATGTGCTGCCCCCAACTGCCAAACTGCAGAATGTACTCCATCAACCATTTGCACGCAAACCGCCCACTCGCCCTTACCCATCAATAAACTTCCCTCCCTGCCCTCTCCAAGGAAAATATATAAGCACTTCTTAAGCTGTTCTCAGGGCTCTCTGCTCTGTTCAAGCGAGCTCTGAGCCCTTGCATGCCGGACTCCCAATAAACCCTTTGCTGTTGCATTAGACAGTCTCTTGGTGGTCTCTTTCATCGATGCTCACCCGACCTTTACTTCTGGTGGCCCCAGCGAGATCCGGCAGCTGCAGATGAAAGACCCCCAACGGGATGCTCTGGGGGTAAATAAGGCCCCTCTTTCTGGTTTCAGGATTCAGGTTAGGGTTTGACAAAATGGCTATTGGTAAAGAGCGTGAGCTCTCTCCCACGGTGGCTGACACACATGTCACAGAGCCACAGGCCATGTCCCTGGGGGATGGACTCGGGAAATCAAGGAACCATAGTCTCCTCGACTCAGTGATATTTTCTTTCAGATTCGGAATTGCCAGCCCATCAGGTTTTGCCGGCTACTCAGTCCTGGTCTCAGTATTGGACGTCCATTGCCTGTCTTTATTGTCTTGTCTTGTCTGTGTCATGTGTTGTTGCTTTCACTGTCTGTGTATATTTCATTATGGGACAGAGCACTTCAATGCCTCTGTCCCTGACCCTTAATCACTGGACCAAAGTCTGCTTAAGGGCTCACAATCTTTCTTTTTCATTAAAACACCACACCTGGCAGATTCTGTGTCTCAGAATAACCCACCTTTGTAGTCGGATGGCCTCTAGAAGGATGTTTCTACTTCGCACTAATTTGAAAAGTCTGAGATATTGTCTTTCAGCCGGGGCCACATAGACATCCAGATCAATAGCCATATATCTTAACTTGTCAGGACCTCTGCAAATCTCCTCCTCCATGGGTGAAGCCTTTCCTTGTCCCTGCACCCACTCCTACTCCTTCCCCTACGATTCTATCTCTCAAACTCTCTGCTCCTCAACCTCCACCCTCTGTTCTCCCTGAGTCTCAAGACTCTACTCGTCCTTATCCTCTGCCCTTGTCCCCCAACCCCCAAAACCCTGTAAGTAATTCCCCTGCTGCTGACTCAGCCTCTCCACCATTCGAGGACGCCAGAATGGCCCAGCGCCCTCCAGATGACTGTCCCATGACACACACAGCGCCTCCTTCCCTGGAGGAAGCTGGCCCGGCTAAAAAAACTCAGAGAACTCGCCAACGTTTTCACACCTGCCTACTTGGAATGACTGCCAACAACTCCTAGGGACTCTCTTCATGACAGAGGAATGAGAGAAAAACCTCCTGGAAGCTAGAAAAAAATATCCTCGGACCTGATGGGCGACCAACACAACTTCCCAACATAATAAAAGCTGCCTTCCCCTTTAACCAACCCAACTGGGACCCCAACACCTTTGAAGATAGGGAGCATCTGTCCAATTATTGCCAGGCTCTAATTGCGGGTATCCAAGGGGCCGCTAGGTGACCAACTAATTTGGCCATGGTAAGAGAAATTATTTAAAGGCCTGATGAATCTTCCTCTATGTTTCTAGAGAGAATTATGGAGGCATATAAGAGATATACTCCTTTCGATCCTCAGGCAGCAGATCAAAAGGCATCTGTCACGATGGCCTTAATTGTTGAAGCTGCCATGGATATTAAAAAAAAAAAAAAGTTAAAAGAGAGATTTAGTCAGAGAAGCCGAAAAAGTATACTATAAGAGAGAAACAGGGAAAAAGAAAGGGAGCAGAGGGAGGATGAGAGAAGCAAAAGAAAGACTAAGGCATTGACTAAGATCCTGGTCACAACAAGAAAGAGGCCAGAAATTAAGACATAAGGTGACAGGAAGCGATACCTGGGCCCGTGCCACAGGCCACCCTGGCCTCAGATTAATGTGCCTACTGTAAAAAAAAAGGACACTGGGCCAAAGAGTGCCCTATAAAGAGACAGACATGCCAGCCAGCCATTCTGACTCTGGGGGATGACTAAGAAAGTTGGGGCTCAGATTCTTTCCCCTAGCTCAGGGTAAGATTTGAAGTGTAGGGGACCCCAGTAAACTTTGAAGTGAATACAGGAGCAGTATACTCAGCCCTTAAGGCCCCATTGGGCCGTCTATCAAATAAAAGGTCTGTAGTTCAAAGGGCTAACGGCAGTAAATATCGGGCTTAGATTTCTAAGAGGACCATGGACCTGGGGAAAGGAAAAATCCATCACTCCTTCCTAGTAATCCCAGAATGCCCGCACCCATTGATGGGCAGAGATCTGCTCACCAAGCTCTGGGCCAAAATAACTTTTAACCCTGAAGGCCCCCAAATGAAATTTCTAAATCCTTCAGTAAAAACTCCTATAGTCACGGCTTTCACTATATTAGTAGAAGATGAACGTCCACTCTTCACACCCCCCAAGACTGATCAAACAGGCAAGCTACCCCAGAAATGGATAACAGATTACCGAGATGCATGGGCAAAAACTGCTGTGTTAGGCCTGGCCGTGAAACAACCTCCAATAACAGTGGATTTAAAAACCTCAGCCTCCCCAATCAATGTCAAATAATATCTTCTAAGCATAAAAAGCTAAAGATGGGATAAG
Organism: Callospermophilus lateralis; assembly: GCF_048772815.1. Taxonomy (NCBI): domain Eukaryota; kingdom Metazoa; phylum Chordata; class Mammalia; order Rodentia; family Sciuridae; genus Callospermophilus; species Callospermophilus lateralis. The sequence goes on along the minus strand of NW_027512401.1, from coordinate 10,732 downwards.
GCCCTATATTCAGAAATATCTGGCCTTAGGGGTCCTAAGGCCCTGTCAATTGGCCTGGAACACTCCCCTGCTATTAGAAGAAAAAGCCAGGAACCAGGGACTATCACCCTGTTAAAGACCTAAGAGAGATCAACAACAGAGTGCAGGACATTTACCCCACGGTACCTAATCTGTTCAATCTGCTTTGCACTCTGAACCCTGAGCAGAAATGGTATACTGTTCTGGACTTAAAACAAGCTTTCTTTTGCTTGCCTCTGCATAAAGATAGTCAGTTGCTGTTTGCTTTTGGGTGGGTAGACCCAGAAACCGGAAAGTCTAGTCAACTAACTTGGACTAGACTCGCAGAGGGGTTCAAAAACTCCCCCACTCTCTTTGATGAAGCCCTTCACAGAGATCTCAACATTTCAGAACTACACACCCCGAATTCACCCAGCTTCAATATGTGGATCACCTGCTACTGGCATCCAACACCAAGGAAAACTGAACTGGGACCCAAGCACTATTATCCGAGCTTGCTCAACTCGGGTATAGAGCTTCGGCCAAAATTGCCCAATTTGCCAGCAAGAAGTAATCTTCCTCGACTATTTCCTTAGGGGCGGTAAACGATGGCTCACTGAGCCCAGAAAACAAACCATTGAGCAGATACCAAGCCCATCTTACAGCAGACAACTAAGAGTTTCTTGGGATTGCTGGGTTTTGCAGGTTATGGATAAATGGGTTTGAGTCCTTAGCTGCTCCTTTATACCCGCTGTTAAAGGGAGATGCCCAATTCCAATGGACCCCTAAGTACCAGGAAGTTTTAGATAACATCTAAGGACACTGACATTGAACGCCTCAACTTTACTGAGCTCAGCCTGCAATTACAGAAAGCCCTACACTACGTTAAAAATGTACATCAACTCACTCACCTTGGTTCAAAGAAACTGCAGGCATTCCTGTAGGATTAAGAACAGAGTTTTCCACTAACTGACGCACAGCGAAAGGAAATAATTGAACTGGTAACAAAAGCCTGTCGGGTCAGTCAATTGTTTAATGCTTACCCTTCCAAGTTTCTTAGACGAAAGCACCTACGAGGAACCAGACCAGGACAATTCTGGGAAGTGGACATTACTGAAATTAAGCCAGCAAGGTATGGACTTAAATATCTCCTAGTCTTTGTGGATACATTCTCAGGATGGATTGAAGCCTTACACACACACACACACACACACACACACACACAGAAAAAAAAAAAACAGCGCAAATGGTTCTCAAGAAGATCCTGGAAGATATTTTTCCAAGATACGGTCTGTCTAAGATAATAGGGTCTAATAATGGACTTGTGTTCATGGCCCAGGTAAGTCAAGTGTGGATTAATTGTAAGTTACATTATGCTTATATACTCCAGAGCTCAGGAGAGGTAGAAAAAATAAATAGAACCATTAAACAGACCTTAACAAAATTAAGCTTAGAGACCGGCATAAAAGATTGGACTATGCTCCTGCCTTATGCACTGTTTCATGCGAGAAATACTCCCTCAGTTTCTTTGTGTAACCTCACCCCCTATGAAATTCTCTATGATGCCCATCATCCAGTAAGGGACCTAATCCCCAACTCTAAGACCTAACAATCCCTTCCACACCCCTTGCTTGACAGACTTAAAGCCATTGAAAGAACTCAGTGATAACTGTGGAAACAGCTGGCCACTGCCTACCAACCTGGGGACGAGGGGATTCCACATCAATATCAAGTAAGAGACTTCGTCAACATAAGACAACATCAGGTGTTATCCCTAGAACCCCGCTGGAAAGGAACATACCAGGTGCTACTTATAACACCTACAGGCATAAAAGTAGACAGAATCACTTTTTGGATCCATGCCTCTCATCTCAAGCCTTCGCTGTATCCAGACTCTGGTTGGAAACTGGAAAAAACTGGTAACCATTTCAAATTGCGTATTCGCTATGTGGACAAGACTATAGACTCTCCCCTTGGCCACCAGTACTCCTAACCCTCATCAGCCTGTTCAGCAGTGAAGGCTGATCTGAAATCCTACTAGACAAGAAGTATGGTCTATCTCGCATACAGCCCCCTTAGGGACCTGGTGGCTATCTCTCCACCCAGACATTTTTCAGCTTGGTATAGGTCTTTCCTATTGAGATAACCCCAATGAAGAGGATCCCACTAAAGTTCCATTAAATCCCTTCCATACCATAGATAATTGAAACAAACATTATGGATGCACGGAAACGCGAGCCAGATTCAGGTTGGTTAGCCTAGATTACTATATATGCCCGACGGACTATCAAAGCCACAAACAGCCATGGCTGTGTGGGGGGAAAGCCAACTTCTTGTGTAATTCATGGGGATGTGAGCATACCGGGGCTGCCTGGTGGAACCCAAACTCCTCATCAAATTCAGTACACAGCATTGGCCATATAACCAATTAGACAACCAAAAACTATGGCCCCCAGAGGGTTCTCTAGATCCTCAAATTCTGCGTGACATTTTTAACTTCGGCAAGTGCTCAAAAGGGGAAAATTCCCCTATGAGGAATCCTTTTCCCTCCTTCACTCACATCCTGTACTATGCTTCTCCAATAGTTCCTCACCCTCAGCCTTCTGCTCTAGACTCTCTGCTGTCACTCCCACCTCAGCAACCTGATTTCTTCCCTCCAATTACTACATCAAAAACCCAAACCTCTGCCAGTTCTCAGACCATTGCCCCCTTGCTGAGGTAGCAGGTACCGAGGTACCCCTCCACTCACTCACTCCTTTCTTTTTCTGTCTGTGCCTGCACTAGGTCCCACGAAGTCCTCTAAGAAGCTAAACCAAAGCTCAAACCAGCTGAGAAGAGCCCTCAGACCCCTATCCAAGATGTAATAAAAATAGCCTTTAAAGTTGCTTTGTCATCACTGAAAACAGGTTACTAAGAATTTAAAGTCCCTCACAGGCTTTTTGGAATACTCACTCCCATCTTCACCTCTGCTCTACCTGTTCTACTGCTCAAGTTTTGTTCTAGGAAAATCCCAAACCCCTTTTCCATTATTCTTTTACATCTCATCTTCCTCATTCTCAGATCCACGGAGCTGCTCTCAGCCTCGCCTTCCCCGTCTTCCCCCTCTGTACCAGGTCCATAGATATGTCTTAAATAACCTTCTCCAGAAGTCTTCACCGAGGCTTACATTAGGTCTTTCAGCAAAAGAGTCCCTCTGAAAGAGTTCAATGTAGATGAACTTCCACTTTTCGTGTTGCCCTGTTCTACTTGGCCACTCGCTGAAAAAATCACCACCCCTAAGCTTGACACCGCCTTACTAGATTTTCACAAAATATGTGAACAAGGCCTCTGGCCTTGAGCTGGGGATTCACAGAGATGGCTAGATTTCTAAGATAAAAAAGTTACCAATTGGGCTTCATGGTGACAGCTGGCAGGGAGAAAAAAAGAGACAAAAAAGCTCTCCCTTTCCAAGGTGTCTTTGAAAAGTTAACTTGCCCAGAACAGAGGAACAAAAACAAAAACAAAAACTTATTTCTGTGAATTTCTACAGACTGTGAACTTCTGAGCCACTTCCCTTACATGTTGGGTACAAATTCTAAAACTACCGAAACTTGGGCTTCAGGGGATTAATTGATTACAACAGAAGCAATGCCCTCTAAATCCGGATGCAACCAAATAAGACTGTTTTCCTGTGTTTGGTGCTATCTTAGGTCCCTTTCCTTGTCCGTCCCTACAACAGTATAATTCTATACACTTTAACATTATTTATGTTTTCATAAAATGGTCAATATATGTGATTAATTATGTAATGATGCAGATGTTTTCCAGAGTTCTCTATCATGACTTAGGTTCATTTAAAGATCAACTAGGGGGGCATACAACCCGGTTCCACTGGGAACCTGTATCGCTCACTTTAGCCATCCTATTAGAAATAATAGTTGCTGAAGGGGTGGGCTAGTCCATGAGACACAACAAAGACACAATTAGAAGCAGAAATATGCCAAAGTTTAAAGACATTAAAAACCGACATCACAGCTTTACAGGAATTTTAACCTCTCTCTTTCTGAAGTTGTTTTACAAAGCAGGCGAGTGTTGGACCTCCTCTTTATGAGAGAAAGGTGCCTTTTTGCTTGCATTGAGGGAAGAATGTTGTTTTTATTCCGACAATACTGGAGTTGTAAAAGAATCTATGAGTAAATTAAGAAAACGACTTGAAGAGCGTCAAAGAGAGACAGAGGCCCCAAAAGGGAGCTTTGAGTCTTGGTTCACATAGTGACCTGATTAACTACGCTTTTATCTGCCATGGCCGGTCCATTAAAAATCCTCATATTATTGCTAACGTTAGGACCCTGTTTGCTCAACCGTGTAGTTTCCTTTCTAAACCAAATCGAACCTGTTATTAATCCTAACCATACACTGTTCTCTCAATCTAATTTTACAGAAGAGCAGGGACAGAATTGGTATTAAAATACAGAATTATAGAGGATCTTCCACCTGCTGAAAACCTCAAAGGTCCACGCAGAAATGATCCCTGGAGAAGATGTAGGCAAGTACGAAGGACCTGAGAGAGCAAAAGTCTTCCATGGCAAACAACCTGCTCAGGATAAAGGGATGTGTCTGAATCAGCCACTCTCTTCTTAATGTAGAGAAGGTGTACCAAAGCAGGCATGTGTTGAGAGCTGCTCCTGCATGCCTATGGTTGACATACCACTCTGACCTGTGAAAGTGTCACAGGAAGTAGGAGCAGCATCCTTCTCATGGTGACCTTGGAAGCAACTGTTAAGACAAAGTTGTTGCCAAGGCAGTGACCTCATTCAGTTCCAAAAGGAAGTGACCACACCTAACTTCCTTGGTGATGGAACTCTCTGAACTTGGAATCCAGGAAGCCAGGCACCCAGAGCCAGTCCCAGTCCCAGTCCCAGTGGTCAAACTTATTTTGATTTACCAAGGACAGACTCAGTCTTTCTTGGGACCTACTGATGTAAGGATGGCCAAATGCAAGGAAAGCTATGAAGAGGGGCCTTTCCTGAGAAAGCAGGCAGTGGCTCACCGCTGGCTCCTGACAACTTCACAGAGTTGGCCAAAAAGACCAGATCTGAGACAGAACAGGCTATTTCCAGGGAACATAGTAAGGCCCACCAGTCAGAGGACACTCCGGATAGTCACAGACCTACTTGGGGAAAGGAGCTGCCTTTGTTGTGTGGGTGTGGGTTTGTGGTTTTGTCTCATGTTCTGAGAATAGGTATGAAAGGCAGTTTGTTTTGTTTGGAGTGAACTGTTTCTTGTAAGTCGTTTGACAAGGCGAGAATTTCTATGTCTGTGTATCCCACTGTGTCCGTGGTTGTAGACATTAGAAAAGAGAATGCATCAATGAATATGTCCTGTCTAGTAGAAAGCTTCACAGCATTCATCCTGCCCTATTTATGAATGGACTGCAGCTAGCCTTATTGATGTGCAACACCTGCTATCTTCCTTAGTTCCTGTTTTATTCCTGAATTCTGGCCACTCTCCAGAATAGGTTCATGGTTTTCTGTTTAAGATATGTACAACCTCGAAGCTCTGTGACATGACCATGTACTGAAGGGAATGGTGAGCATCTCAGAAAACTCAAATATCAGTTTGACCAGGAAAGTCTCAGTGGAGAAACCCTGCTTGGGGCCTTTTGTTTACCTATTCTTCTGTTGCCCTGAATGTCAGGAAGGTCTTTTCCTCAGTCCACCACTTTTTGAAGCCTGAAGAAAACAGTTTTCAAATGGAAATGAATGGGCATTACCTGTGGCTCTTTGCTTAATTGCTTTGGAAAGGATGTGTCTGAATCAGCCTATTTACCCTGTGTGAGGCTGTGACTTAGATTCTCAGCTCCTGATGGATCTAAAGAAAGATCCCATGTTTACATCCAAAAACAAAATGGCCAAAAGAGCAGTCCTTGTGGATGAAGTCTCTCGCCTTCCTCTGTAACTTTCCTGACCTCCATCAAGTCAGATTAGGGATCCTTTGGGTCAAATGAGTTCTTCAAAGCCCTGCAGAGGCTAGCCCATATTTGCTTGGGTTTTCTCAAGACTCCAATTCACATAAAGAATCCAAACCCCACAGTCATTTGGCCTCAAATTGAAGAAGCGGAGCAGTATTAACGGGAGGCCTACTTAATCTCTCCTGGTTCACAAGAAGGGTGTCCAGGCCACCCTGAATTTAGGCAAATTAGGTGTAAGAGAGCTTATTTTGGACACGGTCTTGGGGTGTGCCCCTCATGGAAAACTCCAGCCATAGGTTATTGTGAGTGTCTATATGGAAGAAGATGAGCGCCACGTTGAGTGTTTTGGTTTAAATTGTGGTCATTTGGGTGGCGGTTGGAAGAGATGACTTGGTCCACATGTTCTTGAACTCTGGTGTGATTCCCTTAGAGTCTGAGTTCTGGAACTGACCTCAGAGAAGTATTGCCATAAATAGTGTTGAGATTTTAGGAAGCCAGGCATGAGCGTTGCCCTTGGAAACTGAGTTCTAGGCCCAGAGTGGCTTTCCACAGAGCACTGAGCCTCTCAGCCAGGATACCACAAATTTTATTCTGAAAGACTTGGCACCCATAGTTGAGAGTCAAAACTCATATGGACCTCACATTGTAGACCTAAATGGGCATAACATCATATGATCTTTTGGCCACTCTTTGGGAAGCCTTACCTGTGAGTGTTCTCCAGAGATTTCATTGAAATGAGCTTCCTAACCATTTAATGGTTCCTGAAAGAATTGAAACTCACAGTGCCTCCAACTTCATCCTTGAAAAATGGCTAGATAAATACCATGAAATTTTTGAATTTCCCATCACCAGGTGGCACTGGAAAACCTTTTGATGTCCTGTTGCTGATCATGAATATACCAGACAGTGCCTTGATTGACTGGGTTTCATGTAAATGGTGTAGAACAGAGATGCCAGTAAGTTGGACTCTGTTGAGTAGTAGGTTAGAGCAGTGGTGGGCAGGTATGTGATAAAACATCTGTGGTGGGGCCATGTGTATCTTCCATTGGTTTCAAATGCCTTGTGACTGACATGGTGCAGCCAGCAGAACCTTCCATGTAAAGGCAAGTTGTTATTTGGAGAGGTTTCAGGACATTGTTCAGAATCAGGGTGCTATGGTCAAGGGGGCAAGATATGTAGGATAGGATCCTAGTTCTTGGATCCTCCTGCAAAACCTGACCAACCATACATGACAGAACTTCCTCTTGCACTGTGACCCAGTTGAACTCTTTGTATTTCGTGAAGCAAATACCAAACACCCAGTGCAGCAGGAAGAAACACCACGAAAATGGAAGATGACCATATGGCTTCACAGTGCACACTGGCACACATTTATTCCCCAGTGGCCACAGTTTACCTAAAAAGAGAATTCAGCACTGCTGCCTCATGTACATTGGGAAATAAGAAACCATGTCCTCCAGGTCTCATAGATCCAGACCAAGCTTTTATGGTCTCCCTAGAAAGGAAGCTAAAGCTCCTGACAACAACATATTTTTCAAGTGCCCAAACTCACAGGCAGTTTCTCTAGAAATCTCTAGGCCAGCAGACCTCCATGTTTGTGGAGTTTTTACCCTGTCCCATACTTTTGGAAACTACTCTACCACTTCAAAGGTTGTGAGCTCCTGAGCATATTGCATTCCACAAATTTATTCACAGATTTTCTAAATCTTCTCCTCTAATTGTGTCTTACTTGGGGTGAAGGAATTGTCAAGGCATTGTTCTGGATGAGAGTGGGAATAATTTTGTGTAGCACATATTTACATACACATTGGATTCATTGTTCAATTTTCCATTCGAAATGCTGAATCTTTGACACTAACCCATACCCTACTAGACTCTGACTACTAATTCTAATATGATGGAGAAAAGTAACCCAAACAGAATAGAAATACTAGCACTTCAGAGGAGGCATGGTGGATAGTTGGTTTGCCTTTTGCATGATATAGGGTAGGAGTTATAAATCTTGTCAATTTTTTGTTGAAATAGTTCTGCATGTGTTTTTAAAGTTAACACATATGTGAATTCCTGTCTCCATTTTTCTGTAGCCTATTCAGCACATGTATTTTTATATGCACATATAGAATCCTACCTGGTATCACACGTATATTCTTGAGAGGTGGCTAACTTGGCAGATACAAAGTGTGAAAAGAGATCACTCCTCATTAATGCTTTTGGAACTGAAAATTCAGACTATGAGTGAGCTTCTTAGTTGAAAAACATTATACATAAATCCATGTTCAGTAAAATTAATATTTTGGATCTGTGGATGATATATATTTCACAATGAATTTTAATTGGCATATATATTGCTACTATTTAATGTCTCTGTGTGTGTTTTGTGTGTGTGTGTGTGTGTATATATATATATATATATATATATATATATATATATATATACTCTCTAGATTTTTCAAAATATAAAATATATGTGTCCTATTATACACTCCCTAAATTCATTCTTGTTCATGTATGTGGTTTTATATTAAACTTTTCATAAGATTATTTTAAAAATATTCATCCACCTGAAATACATATTTGTTTTCTAGTACTAAAAAGTTACTTCAATGAATGGTGCAAACAAATCCTTATATTTTTACAGTAGCTGACCCACTTTAACATCAATGCAAGTAGATTCCTATGGAACATGATGTGTATTTTGACCTTCATTTTTATTAAACACTGGTACATTACTATTTCTGCAGTTTTTATACATTATAGAATATACATTTCATCCACAAGTTCACAAATTTAAAGAAATTTGTAACATATTCAATCACTTCCTGCTTCAGAACATATGTATTCCTCCTTGTTTTTGAGTGGTCATTTCATGAGATTTCTTTCCAAACACATTATTTTCGATTTCCATAATCAAATTTGAAGCAAAATTCACACACTCTTGGTGATAAACCACAACCGTAATATTACCATTAGATGTATTACTGGTTGGAATGAATGTATGTATATCAATATATGATTCCTGTGTATTTTCAGATATCAATTCAATCCATTATTTAAAGTTGGAACAAGTTATATTATTTATTCGCAGTATGGTCTATTCATGCATTATCTCTATATTCATACATACATGGTACACCTATATGTACCCCCAATACTAATTTATACCCCTTCAAAATGTTGCTCCAAGAAATGGTGCAAGAAATACTCATGTCACCTGATCTACATATACGTTTTATCACAGTAATATTCTGGCCACAAAATGCAAAGTCACACTTACGATTGTACCAAAGCCTAAATGGAATGTGAGTATGGATTATGAAAATAACCCATGTCCAGGTTGCCTAATGCTCTCAAATGTCAATCCTATTGGTGACTACATATTTGTTACTTCCTAAGATTATATATTCAATCTCAAGCCTGTTGAAAATGTCTTTTGCTATCACTCACTTTATACTTTGCCTGATTTCCTAATGTCTCTATTGATATCTGCTTTCCTACATATTTTCCCCAGTTCATCACTGTGACTGACTCTTCACATATGCTGACATTTACATTTTCTGTCTACCTGAAAACCTATTGCTAAAGAACTATTTGTCCAAATGCTATACTCACACTTTTTTATAATCCTACAAACTATCTTCCTAATCCTACCGACTCTCCCTCTTTGAATGGTTGTTCTCCTCAACATTCAATCATCCAAGGTATCAGATCTTATGCCATTGTGTATAGATTTATCTGAGACATCTGTGCAGAACATAATTAAAAGCTAAGTATCCCAATCAAGGACCCAATGCCCTTCTGGGCTTCAAATGTTACCGAGATTTCTGTTTTCATTCATATATTTCACCTATATAATCTTATAAATGTTGCAGGTTCCCAATACCATTATTCATCCAGCAGAATGATCCTAACCCAAATCAAACATGTTATTAACTGTAACCAAACACTGTTCCCTCAATCTAACTTTACAGAAGAGCAGGGACAGAGTTGGTCTTACAATACAGGAATGTAGGAGATCTTCAACTTCCGGAGAACTTCAAAGGTCCATGCAGAAATGATCCCTAAAGAAGATGTAGGCAGCTATGATGGACCTGAGAGTGCGAAAGTCATCTTTCATGACAAAAAAAAACAAACAGGTCAGGATGAAGGGGTGTGTCTGAAGCAGTCTCTCTCTTGTTAATGTAGAGAAGATGGACCAAACCAGGCTTGTGTGGAGAGCTGTTCCCGGGTGCCTATGGTTGATATTCCATTCTAACTTGTGAAAGTGTCATAGGAAGTAGGGGCAGGATCCATCTCATGGACCCTTGGAAGCAACTGTTAGGACAAAGTGGTTGCCAAGGCAGTGACCTCATTCAGTTCTAGACGAAGTGACCCATGTCACTTTCTTGTTGATGGAACACTCTGAACTTGGAATCCAGGAAGCCAGGCACCCTGAAGCAGTCCCAGTCTAAGTCCCAGTGGTCTCAAATTTTTGGATTTAAGAAGGATAGAGTAAGTCTTTCTTGGCAACTACTAAATTGAAGATGGACAAATGCCAGGAAAGCTCTGAATAGGGGCTTTACCTGAGAAAACAGGCAGTGGCTCACCGCTGGCTCCTGATAACTTCACAGTTTTGGCCAAGAAGACCAGATCTGACATAGGACAGCCCATTTCGGGGAAACATAGTATGGCCCACCAGTCAGAGGATGCTCCGGATAGTCACAGACCTATTTAGGGAAAGAAGGTGCCTTTGTGGGTGTGTGTGTGTGTGTTTGTGTGTTTGTGATTTTTGTCTCAAGTTTTGAGAAA